>NC_056748.1:440640200-440712700 GCF_019279795.1 Protopterus annectens
CCTCCGATTTCTAATAACTACAGCCATAGGGGATATTCATCAAACAAACACACTGGGATTACTATTCACACACACACACACACACACACACACACACACACACAGACACACACACACACACACACACACACACACACACACACACTTGCCAGTACTGAGATCCATAGGTTCATTGCTTCATAGGTGTGTAGTAGGTGAATGGGCATCAGGCCACATGAAAATAGTCCCCAGTGTGGCTCAGGAGTATAGTCACTGGAGTGGTCCCCAATGGTGGGTATTGCATTGCCCATCCACTGATCCAGATTTCTACTGTGGGTGGCCAATGGTGTGCACTACTGCACATGTATGTGATTTATATTCCATAACATGGACAGTGTCTGGGTTGTGCACATGTCCCACATGCACGTTCTTTGAAGTGTGGAAGTGTGCTTGAGATCTCTGGGGCATGTTGTGTGGACAGATTGGTATCTTCAGAAGTAGCATTCCCGACTTCGTTTGTTGAGACCTGGCTATGTAACTGAGGTACTGATTGTACCTACATAGACAGTATGATACAGGGATTCATTGGGGTTATTGGTGTCTGTCCATATAGGGCATGTGTATAAGGCATGGTATTCTTTTTATGGGTTATGTCTGCAAACTCTACAGTTGTTGCATGTGTCCAGTGGGGAATAAGACAAAAGGGCCACTGTACACATTGATTGGCCTACTGAGGGGATGGAACAGGGTTCCATGTCCTTTTACTTAATGCATAACTCTCACTCCATCAGGAGATGTAACACATCAAAGTATGTTCTGATGTCAGTGGCATTGTTGTGGTCAATAGGCATGTAGTCCACTGCACTCCCACTATGGGTAGTATCTGTGAGGCAATTTGCAGGAGGACTACCGATATAGTGGTTGCTGCCTAGCCAAGCGTGTTTGTTTATGATCCGTGGGTGGAGAGTGGTCTGTGAGTATTATAAGGGTTGCCTATATTTATTCACTAATCCATATTGTCACATAGTCATTGCACATGGCACTAGACATTTATGGCTGTGGATTGTCTACACCAACCTCTATGGTGTTTGACAACTGTTGGCCTTGTAATGTGGACATTGGGACATATAGGTCCTCAATATAATAATGTAGCAAACCCCCCTACAATGGATCCTGTTATTACACAATGACACCAACCAACACACACACACACACACACACACACACACACACACACACACACACACACACACACACACACACACACACACACTTGCTAGTACTGAGTTTTGATGTATTGCTACTACAGTGTTACACATTTATCACCCATACCACAGAGCTTATTTGTTGGAAAGCTCTCCAAAGGAATCTTTGAAGGTGAGTGACATCAGCAGCAGTGCTAAAGGAGGGGTAAGGGAATTGTAGTAAGTGTGAATGACCACAAACTCAGGTGTCAACAAAGACACAAACATTCTCTCACACAAACACACATATTTTCACCGTTGCCAGGACAAGGATTAGAACTCTTACTTACCTAGTTTGCTACACCACAGTATTACACAGTTATTGCATGTACCACAGTGCTTATGTGCTGAAACTTATCCAAAGGGTTATTTCAAGGTGACTGACATCAGCGGGAGTGCTAAAGTAGGGCAATGGGAGATGTAGTGAGTGTGAATGGCCTCAAAATCATTCATCTTCAAACACACACTCACACAGTTTAACAGTTGCCATGTCTGGGATTAGAACTCCAACCTAACTAGTTTGCTACACTGCAGGACTATGCAGTTATCATGAACACCACATAGCTTATAGGACAGAGAGCCTAAAGGGTTATTTCAAGGTGACTGACATCAGCAGGAGTGCTAACATGGGCAATGGGAAGTGCAGTGTGTGTGTGTGTGAATGAGCCATAAATCATTCCTCTGGAAACACACTCACTCACTCACACACAACTTTACATTTGTCAGGACTGAGTTTACAAATGCTACATGAATACTTATTTGTACTATAGTGTTACACAGTTATCACAAGCACCACAGACACTATAGGCCTGAGGGCTACCAAAAGGAATGTCTACAGTGATTGACATCAGCACATCATGTGATATAGGCTAATGGGATGTGTAGTGGGTGGGACAGGCCTCATAATGGAATTCTCTCTGTTACTGTCTGTCTCTCTCTTCCCCACATCTGTGTGTGTGTATGTTTGATAAGTCTGCTTGATATGATCAACATTTCACAATGTTGAAACCCATATGGCGGAGACAATATGATCAACATTCGAAATGTCGAACATACAAGTAGACCAAAAAAAAAAAGAAAAAAAGAACTTTAAAGATGCTAGCAGGGGGGCTATGCTCCCCTGCACCCCCCTGTGGGAGGTATGCCCCCATAGCCCCGTAACTTTAATATACCAACTACAAGAGATCTCATTACAGTGCAGAAATGGAAATCTTTCCATTCCGCACTGTACAGGGATGCCAGTTCCCCATGGTCGACATTTCAAATGTTGATCATATGGTCTCGGCCATATGGGTTTTGACATTGTGAAATGTTGGCCATGTGAAGAGGACCCATGTTTGACATATTATAGTCTGTTGGCCTTAGATAGGTGTGAGTATTCCTATCCAATGTGTGTGTGAAGCATAAACAGTGTACAATTTGGTGTGTGTGCACAGACATCTGCAAATGACAGATATGTATAGTCCACTGTGTTGTCAGACATGGGCTTCATTTCTCTAAGTGTAGGAGAATTTCCAGTATGACCTTCTGTATTGAGTGTGTGAATCCATTCCAGGTAGGGTTGTACTCCAGTCCAGGGTTTGGTGTTCTACACCTACAGCTAGAAAACTGTTTCTGCAGGATATCTGTAGATAGGTTGACAATATGGATTCACAATGGGCGAAAGATAGGGGGATACTGTAACTATTGCTGTTTGTGCTGCTTGTGTTACATGGTTGGTGTTAACAGAGATATTCAGACATATGTGGAGGTGTGTCCATATTCATTAAGGATATCCACACCTCCAGGCTAGTTGCTCAGCATAATGCAGCCGAGATTATCCAAGTGCAACTAACCCAGGGCGAGGACACAATCCAAATTGTAACTTGCTACAGATCTCCCACCATGTGCCAGGATTCCCACTCCTCATTTCTTGATGCACAGGAAAATATTAGGGTACAACTCAACACCCTAATAATGGGTGATTTCAACTACCCCACCATTAACTGGGAAAACTACTCATGTACCAACTCTTTTGCTCAACATTTTCTGGAATTCATAGATTCCAACGCCTTGGATCAACTTATCCACACCCCAACCAGGGGCAGCAATATCCTAGACCTGGTCATTACCAACATGGGCGACCGGTGTTCCACACCAGAGGTCAATTCCTACTTGGTCAGATCCAACCACAAGCTAATCAGCCTGGACATCCACATCCCGCCCCCACCCCCCATTAAGGAAACCACCTTAAAACATTTCTCCAAAGCCAACTTCACGCTTCTTAAGACAGAAACAGCAAACTTCACGACACCCATGTAGATGGACAATAGAGGTACAACTGCTGAATCCTACACAAATGCACTTTATAAGCACTTACACAAGTGCATGGATTGTGCTATCCTTAACAGAACCAAGCTGCTATCCTCCAAAAAAGGAAGCCAATCTGGTGGTCCCCTGCCATAAACAAACTCTACAACAGAAGAAAGAAACTGTTGCAAAAAAGAGTAAAATCCCATAACTGGAAGAACTCCCTGGTCAGCCTCAGTAAGAAGGTCAGATCCCTCATATAATCCTCCAAAGCTAGTTATGAAAACAAAATTGCCACTGATTCTAAAGACAACCACAAAGCATTCTATAGCTATGTCAAGAATCTGAATGGAAACACTCAGATCTGCTCTGAGTTACAGCACAATGGCACTAAATATACAGAACCAACTGATATTGCCAACATCCTGGCAGATAGGTTCAGTGCTAACTTTACCCCCCCTCACCCCCTAAAGGGCCCATCTCTATACTGGAAGAATGCAAAGTTCCTGTAATCACAGCTGCACAGGTAAAAACCACACTTTCCCAAGCTAAGAACACAGCATCCATGGGACCTGACAACATCCCTGGCTGCATCCTACATAAACTACAGAATGAATTGGCACCCCACCTAAGCACCATGTTTAATCATAGCCTCACCTCAGGCTTTGTGCCCACTGAATGGTGCACAGCGATGGTTATCCCACTCCTCAAAGGGTGAGCCACCATGGACCCTGGGAACTACCGCCCCATTAGCCTAATGAGCCTTGTCTGCAAGGCCATGGAATGTATCATCATGGTACTTATAAACAAAGACATTGGTAATCTCCAAACTCTGGACCCCACCTAGTTCAGGTTTGTAAAAGGCAAATAATGTCTCCTAAACATGATTGACTTCTTTGAAGCAGTCACCAAAGCCGTAGACGAGGGGTAAAGTGGTTTACACAGCCTATCTAGATCTCGCTAAGGCTTTTGACATCATCCCCAACTCTGGAATTATAGATAAACTCACTAAACTAGGTATAAATCCCTATGTCACAAGATGGGTTGCCAACTGGCTCACTGACAGAACCCACACTGTGAAAGCAGCAAACTCCAAATCCGACTTCAGACCAGTGACAAGTGGAGTACCACAGGGTTCAGTCCTGGGTCCTCTCCTGTTTGGGATCTACTTCTCTGAAGTACAGGCTAACACAGATGGTCTTTGGCTAATGAAGTTTGCAGATGACTGCAAACTAGGAGCCATAATTGAAACTCCTAATATTGTGGACATCCTACAAAAGGGCCTCATTGAGACAGATGCCTGGTGTAAAAGCCATGGCCTCAAGCTCAATGCCAAAAAGTGCATTGTTATCCCCTTTGGTAAAAACTCTGTACCCATGAGCTACCACATAGGTGGTAGTCTACTTAACACTGAATGTGTGATAAGACACATTAGGACCCAGGTGGACAGGAGTCTCTCCTTTGATAATCACATTGCCACAGTAGTCAGGAAATCCTTCTATGTGGCACACCTCATCACAAAAGGTTTATCATCCAGGAAAAAAGAGGTCATTGTTCCCCTCTACTCGTCACTCATTAGACCCATTATAGAGCACAACACCCCTTTTGGTATGTACCTCACAAGACATCTACAACAACTGGAAAGGCCTCAGAAATACCTCACAAAGAGGATTACCGGCCTCAAACAGATGCCCTACGCAGACCGTCTCAAAAAACTCCAGCTTTACTCCATTGCATATCGCCTACTCTGAGGCAATCTCTGCCTAACATACAAAGCTATGTCAAACCCAGAGCTGTTGGACATGCTCCACTTAAGGAAATCCCAATCCCTCCAAGCTACACACTCTAGGGACCTAAACCTTGTCACCACAATAAACAGAACATGCTGGTGGGATAGATTCCTGTCCCAGAGATTTCCCATACTCTGGAACAAACTACCTATCTATATCAAACTAAGCTCCTCATTAGCACTTTTCAAGAAAACTATTGATGATTGTTAAGGAAATAGGAAATTCACCCTGGGGATCACTTCTTTTTCTCTGCTCGACAGGGGCACAGGAAAATAATTTTCTTGGGTGGCCAAAGCCAGGGTACAGTTTTGGCTAGGCTTCTACAGGCCCTAGGGCCGATAGCCTGGTATCTACCTATGAACCTATGAACATATATGTACTGTTTTACACTGTGATGTATTATGTCATCAACTACTGACAGATATAATTATTTGCTCAAAGTTATTTACCAGGAAATACAAGCTGAATGAAGCTGAGTCAAGTATTGTGGTCCACAGCCTACACATTCTTCCACACTCCTGCCATTCTGGAGGGGTAGCTACAGACACTTGCTGATGGGTCTGTGTAAATGGTCCAGCAACTTGGTAGTATGGTGCTGAGGATTCCCTTCTTGTACATATACCGACTTAACAGAATGGCCATATCTTGCTGTGGCTATACCTCTCAGCTGTACAGATTCACCCAGGTTACCCAGAGGCAGGGCTCATATATCTGGTCAGTTCCCCTTCCCATTGTGGTTTCTGAACAGGTTTCTAGCCATCCATTAATGGGTCTGCAGCCAGAGGTAGTATGGGCACACATCAGAGTTTCAGACTTCACACACTCCATAACGTCCATGCTTCTACACCCCCCCCCCCCATTATTCTATCCTGTTCCTAACATTATGCGAGGGATATCTGAGAAGTATCCCTATAGCTGGACCTTCTTCTCAGCAGTATTTATGGATTGTTCCACAGTTCATGCAGTAGGGCATGGGGGGCATGCTACTGGGATTTGTCAACATGGCCTTGCATTTGTGTTCTGTTGACTGTGTTAGGTTGTTAGTTAGGACCCCATGAGATACCATACATTGGCACAATAGTTGAGTCACAGGCCTTTGACAGAGGACTGAAGGCCATTTGGTAGTGATGCGGGCCATCTGTAGCAGGCCAGTGCATTCTGTCAGTCCTACATTCCTAGGCTGTGAGCCAGTGGATTCCCCTGGGGTGACAGGGTAAGTGTGCGAGGTGTTGCTGGCAATACATCCTGTCCATATTGATCCATTGGTCTGGATGCAGGCAGGGTGCTGCTTATAGCTAGGGACACACCTGCATAGGACACCTCTTCAGCATGCTGGATCCTGTGGGTATTCCCATACAGAAGTGGGGACATACTGTACTCATTCCCAACAGTAAGGATATGACCTGTGATAAACCTGTGGCTGATGGTGGGGTGAGCTGAGTGCATGTGTAATATGGAAGCTACTTGCAGCTGACTCACAGATATACCTGGGTCATTCCCCTTATGCTGCCTTGTGCATGGACATAGGCAGCCTCTCGTTACTTTTCCTTTTGTGGTCTGCCAGTGATTGGCCAGACTACACCAGTATTCCATAATACACGGACAACTAATGTGCTGCTAACCTGTATGTACAATTCCAAAGTTGTGTTCAGTTGACAGTTACATTATATGCACTCTGTCTAGGGTACTTCCACCTGTGTACTGTGTGTATGTATGGGCCCACATTCATGGCATGTCCAACTTTCAGACAGTGACTGATATTGACATCTGGACATTGAGTATGGATGACTGCTGACATGGGTATTGTGGTTGGCACTGCAGTTTTCAGAACATGGCTATGTCAACCACAGTACTGCCCATAGGCCACCAAGTACAACCCTCCATGCCTACATGCTGACCACTTCCAGACAATATTGAACACACAACAACCTAACACCTAGACCCCTGCATATTGTACACATGTAACAATCTATCCTATAGATTGGGTCAGCTTTGGCAATCTGTGCTCCACTGATATTACTCCTCACACTTACATGTTACTGTATTTCTATGTAGGATTGGGAGGGGGGCACACCTGATGACTTTAAACATTTGCAATGACTGTACTGGTATTCCAGGTACTCTGCTGGCTTCCATTTGATATTGTATTCTGACCTATCATGTGGACTGGAGGGATATCAGTAGAGTACAGATCTTAGGTTTTATTGACCTACATTTCAGTTTCAGACATCTTACCCTTCAGAACTAACATACAACTGCCAGAATTGTTGTAGTCCATCTGTGTAGGTCTGGAGGGGGGCTGTTCACCATTGCCATCATTTGGAGGCCTTAGCCCAGCTTTCCTTTATGGTCATCTACACCTGTCCTGCTGGCTGAGGCTGGTGGTGGGTATGTGAGCCTCAGTGACATGCATGTGTGCGAACTAAGGACACTTACAGTTATTTGGGCCACCACATGTACTGCAGTGGGATTTGTCACCTTATCTAGTACTGCCTAGTATGTTGACACCAGTATTTGTTATGGATTTCATGCTGTCCATATAGATGTCCACTATCTGCTGCCATCCCATTTGGCCACCCGATTCCCTTGCATGCTTGCATCCATACCATAGATACAACTATCAGAACATACTACTCCATTCAGTAATTGATAGGAAGAGTGACTTACCTTGTGGCTGGGCCAGTATTGAGGACGGTGGTGGAGGGCTGACTATGTCAGATGCACACAGTACACTCCCTATACATGGTAAAGCCCAGGTAGTGTCATGTCTGGCATCCCTTTTACTGTATGTGCGAGTCAGAGAGAGGTGTCATTCTCTGGATCCCTACTATGTCAGTGTATGTGCTATGCATTGCCTCTTTGCCAAGGCCTGGGTATACTGTGCATGCCTCCTTATGCCTACAGGGGCAGGCTCAGATAGTTTCTCCTCTAAGTCACTCTGTGCCGGTGATGGCCTTGGCAATGCGGGGGCTGTGTGGCCTTGCCCCGTGCTGTTGCTGCTGCAGCTGTTTCCACACATATTGCGTAGCATGGCACATACTATGAACATTTGTGTACATGTAGCTGGAGAGTACTGCAAGGCTCCACTGGATATGTCCAGGCAGTGGAACAGTGACTTGAGCATCCCAAGCATGCTGTATAATGATTTTGGTTTGTGCGCATGCCTCATTATGGAGTTCTTGTTCAGGTGTGTGTGCATTTCTGTGGGGTGTCATTAGGCAGCATCCCCCACTAGGTGGTCATATGTGATGTCCCCACTGCCAAATGACTGGTACAGCTGTGTCATATGCCAGCTGTGGGAGTCGTGATAACTTCCAGGGCTGTCAGCACACACATTCATGATAATGCCCTGGGCATTGCATATGACCTGGCAGTTGATGGAGGGGAAGCCCTTGCGGTTTATGTAGACCCTATCCCACTCACTGGGTGATGCTTTGATGTGTATCTGCATGCAGTCTATAGCACGCACTACCTCAGGGTATTCTGCTATTTGGTGGAAGAGACGCATATTGCTGGTCAATGCCTCACATGTGTTGTGGAAATATATGTGCTCACTGTTATGTGCTGACATGGCATCCAGGAACTGGTGAAGTACCATGGATGCTGATGCCTGCGGTATCCCCATGATATTCCCAATTGCCCTTTGGAAGGTCCCTGTGGCTAGTATTCTTAAGCCTACACAAACCTTGGTATCCACTGGGATGGGTTCCCCTCTGTTGGTTCTGTGTGTGAGGCATGGCCGGCACAGCTCAATAATTTGCTGTAGGATGTCCCTATCCACCCTATAGCACTCCACTATCTCCAGCTCATGTAGCCCCTGGTAGATTACCCAGGGTCTGTACACTCTCCTCCTTCTTACACAAGAAGTTGGTCATCAGCATTCACATCCTCACCACCCTGAGCCTCTTCCACATATTGATTTATGAGAGCGACAGCAGCCCCTAACATTTTGTTAGTTTTGTCAGGTAAAATTTCCTCATCTGTGTACACTGGTGGTGTAGAGTTTGTGGGAAAAAATAGACTGAAAGTTGTTTGCATAGTTTATAGTAGTGTGCTGGGCTGCTGCCTGTGTAATTGTCTGATTCTGATACATTTCACCTGCCAGCTATGCTAGTTCTCCTTGATTGCCTTCCTACTGCTATTTTCCCTTCCCATTGCCTTCCTGTTGAAGCCCCGAGGTGCACCCCGCATACCCTGTGCTCAGATGTGAACAGTGCTGCTATTTCATGTTTTTTTTTTTTAAACCCGGTGCGCAGCACTCACACCCATTTAAGCAGGGAAAACAGTGCTCAACAATATGAGATACACCCCCTTCCTTAGCTGTGCTTAGCTATGGACAAACACGGGCCACAGAGCTCCGATAAGCTTACAGCATGCATGATACATCCCCTTATGAGGTCATCCACCTCTTATACTTATACTATGGTGTTGCTGCACCTACACGGTTGGATGCAAGCTAACACTGAGAGGAAATCTGTGATTCAGTATCAGTCCCCTCATTTGCATAAACCAGAATGCTAATTCATAGTTACCACACTCACACTGAGTCTTCCCCCTTAGCAACCACTATTCCCTGGTATTGTTTTCTTATGCATGCCATTGACTATTATGGCAACATGCAGATTTGGGTATAAAAGCTTATTTCCCCTTTTTTTTTTATTTTCGTGGTGATCCATTTGCGCACCGCTGCCCTACGCTTAAATGGCCGAGATCGGCCAAAAAAAAATAAAACTTGTTTTTTATAAAATTTCACCTATTTTTCATGCCAATAGCCATATATTTGGCCACTGGCATCCCTACTACATAGTATACATGCTTTCTTTCGAGCTGTCATGCCTCCATTTATTAATTTGCAGAAATATATTTGAATAATAACCGAATACATTTGTGCAGGTTACACTATTCCTGCACAGACACCTGCCTGCTTCCTGGAACACTAATTCACCTCATTTGCATGTTTTTCACCTGCAAATTGGGTAATTAGCATATGGCAGTGGTGTCGGTGTGGGTATAGTGTAGGGGCGCTCGTTCACATCTTGGGGACTCGATCTTCGAGTGCTTGTCAGCCATATTGCGTGCAGCAGATCTTGCACTATTCCTGCACTCCATGCAGAGCTTGCTGAATCCAGGGGTGAATCTTTTCTGATTGAACAATATTATTTTCTGTTATCTGTATGTCAAATAACAAAGCACTGTCCTTTTTAGTACATGTTCTCTTTGCGTTATAGACATTGATCAATTTATCTTTATCCTAGCTATTGGTTGTGAACTTCTTCCTTTCTTTCTCTTTTTTTTTTTCTTCTACATACTCTGAATCCTCAGATTGCTGAACATATGTGTTCAGAATTCCGGAGTTGTCATTAATAGTATCATTTTAATAAGGGTTGAGTGATTGTTGTTGAAAGTGGGCACTTCCTTTCCTAAATCTGTTCTATTTGCACTTTGCCTAATATTATTTGTATCATCAGCACATCCATTAATTAATATATGTAACAACAGTTTTCCAAGCCATCAGGAAGTCTAGATTTACTACTAATAAAAGTAAACAAATCATCCAACCATTCATACAAGGAGCAGGTGTCCAATGTTAGTAGATGTTACCTTTGTACATACTTAGCATTTAGAACACTGTGCAAGATACGTGTGCTTTAACAAATCATTTTATGACATATGCATCTAAGGAATCCAGTTTCAGCTACATATGATTAAAGAATTTTAAAAGAAAAGAATAATCAACATTATTTACTACATAATTTAAAGAAATTAAAACAATTAGTAATACAAGTCAAATTTTATTTGGAAATCACGCAAACAATATGGAACTAAATGGAAAGTAATCCATAAAGTTGTTACTCTGATGTACTTTACAAGCTGTGCCTAAAATGCTGAATGTTCTTTACATTGTACGTGAATGAGCCCAGCAGCTTTTGCTCACTATCAGTTACAGCTATTATAATGAGGTGTAACAGTAAAAATCAAGAAGTAAAAAATAAAATACAAATCCCAATAAATATTTTCTCACCAAGCAGTTGCACAACAGATCACAAACCAACAATGGATTGTTTCAGATAAGGTCTGGATTTTCCTGTTGACAGTCTTGTGTGAATTTATAACTCAGTGGGCCCCTTGGGATAGCTAGAGTTTTCTGTTTATTTTCTATTGCTTTCTAATAAAGAACAGTGAAAATTAGAAGTACAAAAAACAGAATATAAACAAAAATAAATATTCCTGTCTATAAGGTTTCCATTTCTTCAGTCAAAATGTGAAGGCAAGAAATAAAATATAAATATAAATATAAATACAAATAAATCCTGTCTTACCAAGCAGTCACACCGTAAATCACAAACTAACACTGGAATGGTTCAGATAAGAGATGGTAATATTAGCCTACTTATCATTACATGACAACAAAGAGAAATGTCCAAGTTCCATGAGAATTTATGATTCATTCACAATGGATACTAATCCTAAGGAATTGTCTGTCGATGGGTTATTCCATACTGACTAATGTCAGTGTAGCTTAGGTTTGTTTTTTTTTTTGTTTTTTTTTTTAGTCTGGACATAGCTTTTGGAGCTGTGCTGCAGTCTTTGAACTATGATAGTTTCTATCTAGCTTGTTAAAAACCACAGCAAACTAATGCAGGAGGTTACATGTCTATCCTAACAGGGCTTATCAGTGCTTCTCCCTGGTACTCTGTACTGAAACCATTTCTTTTTGTGACAATAATTTTCAGACATAAAATCTGGAAATGAGACATTCTTCTTGTCTTTCCCCGGTTAGGGGTCGCCACAGCAGAACTCCGGTCCGCTCATGATTGGCAGTGGATTTTTACAGTGTCGAGTTGCCAGCCCGACACCCAGCTTTCAAAGAAGGCACACCGATTTACGCAAGCACCTACCTGCATGTCTTTAAATGTCACTCGACCGCGAGGAGGACATGCAGACTCCACACAGAAGGCCCTCCAGCCACGCGTCGAACTGGAGAGCCTCTTGCTGTGAGGTGACAATGCTAACCACTGCACCACCTGGAAATGAGAAATTGATAACTACATTTGCTAATGATTTTAAACTGAGTAATATAATTACTTCAATAAATGATATGGAAGTTCTCCAAGGTGGTCTACAAAAAAGCCTACCTTGTGTAGTTGTACTAAACTCACATTTAATGTCAATAAATGCAGCACTGTGGATTGGCAAAAAAGGAATTCTGATTACATGATAAATGATAAAATAATAAAAACATGCCTTTATCATTAAACATCTAGTGACAATGCCAGAGAACAATTTAAGCTTTCAGCAGTATGAATCTACCAAAAGTACGAAGATTATATTTTGAAGCCCATCTAAATCTAAAGGGCGTAATTAATCATTACAGGGAAATAACTTCATAATTCAATGATCTGACTCACCAGTAAATACAATATTGTGTTGTGCACCCTCTGGACAATGTCACAGGGTAGGAAATTCAGATTGACTGCAGTAACTGTCGTAATATTCTGTTTCTTCTTGATTCATAGATATTCCAGGCCACTGAGTCACATGACCATTCTCACCTTGTCAGTACACTAATTCAGACAGCACCTCCTTTCTCCAGAATGGCTATTCCAGTGAATGGTGGAGTAAATTTGTAGATACCCACCCACTGCTTAACATGCAGGGGAAGTTTGTTTTAGAGGCTTGGGAGGTGCTGAGTTATAACCTTGTATCTCTGTCATGTTTTATTTTTCTGTTGGTGAAGATTTAGATATCTGGTTATAGTACTGTTAGAGATACTGTACTTGCAAATAAAAAGGAGATCCAGGACAATTTGGTCATTAATAGTGTGATAAGGGAGGCAGAGTTTCCCTTCTAAATAATAAAAAGAAACCCGGTTCCTGGATAGAGACTCTGCCAATGGTACAGGAACAAATACACAAAAAAAAAAACAAACTAAACAGCATAACCATGGCTTAAATGCAAAAATAACTTTAATATATAAAAAATGAGTAAGCGCTTTCACAACCTGTCTCTTCTTCAGACTCTCACAATAACAGCACCTGCTCCCTATTTAAGAACACAAAACCTCATACAATTAGTCAAATCAATTAAACATACAGCTGTCTTAAAAGCCTACGCATATCTTTTCATAAACATTATACATAAAAAAGTGTAACTAATACATATCAATCTAAAAAACTTCAATGGGGGAGTGCACATGCACGCAGCAAGGGTTTAAGAGATACCATATCATTAATTCCAGGTGCACTCGCTGCATTAAAAAAACAAATCCACCTTTGTTCATCCAACTCAGTCTTATTCTTGATATCTACCTCAATACTATCTTTCACAATTTCTAGCACAAAAAACTTAAACTTAAGCTGATGTCCACTGGCTTTAATATGGCGTGCTAAAGCATTACTAGCCCTATTATTCCTGATATCACTCAAATGTTCTTGAATATGTTCCCTCAGAGAATGATTAGTTTTACCTACATAAAAAGCAAAGCAGACCAGACAAAAATTAAAATAAATTACATTCCTAGTTTTGCAATCTGCATAGGACTTACATTCAACCGTTACCCTTGTCTGTGGATGTACATATCTCATACCTGTATAGATACAATCACAGGTACTACAACTTCTATAGGGATATGTCCCTTGTCTCTGTGATACAGAAACTGATCTAGCCAATCCTGACCTGTAGCATAACTGTCATTTTAGGGAGAGATTATTCTTAAAAGAAAACATAGGTCTCTCACTCACAGCCTCTCTAAATTTATCAGACACCTTTAATATACCCCAATTCCTTTTAATGATGTTACAGAAAACATTGACATCACTTGAAAAAGTCATAGGAACCTTCACCTTTCCAGATTCAATATGTTCATGTTCACTCCTACCTCCAGCGGGTTGCTCAGAAAAGTATGGTCGGCCTCTAGTACACATCTCACTCAGTAACTGAGTAATATTAGTATCAATTTCTTTCTCGGAGTACCCTCTCTTCAGAAAATCATCCCTAAGATCCTGGAGGGCTGCCATAAGTTGCATATCTTAATTATGGAGCTGGATCACTCTCAAAATCTGGCCCCTAAGTACATTCTTAACAACATGCCTTGGTTGCATACTATCCTTATATAAAAGTGAGTTCTTTCTACTCGGCTTCCTATATAAACTAGTTTATAGATTCCCTAAATCAGACTTTCTCATAGTAACATCCAAAAAATCTATCTCATCTTTGGAATACTTGTATGTAAATCTGAAAAATGTCATAGTGTTAGATAAATACTCAATAAAATGAGAAAGTAACTCACTCAAACCATTCCACAAAACGAATATATCATACACAAATCGAGTGTACCATGCCACATACGTATAAAACTCACTGCACTCTCTTCCCACTTTAGCAATGCTAGGTTGGCGTAACTATTGGCATAAGTCATGCCCATAGCCACTCCAGCCTTCTGCAAAAAGAATTCATTATTAAAAACAAAAACATTATTTTCTAAAATGATCTCCTACAACGTACAGACTAAGTCAATTTTTTTCAGGAGGCAAATACCTCCCTACTACCAAAAATTCCCTGATATTATCAATATCCCAGGTGATCGGGATGACAGCTAACAGGGAGTCGATATCCATGGTAACAAAGACATAGTCATCATTAGGCCTAAACTCCTTTACATTACCATACAATTCCTGTAAAAAAGATTTAGTGTCTCTTAAAACTGTCTTTGTTACATCCAAAATCTGTCGCAAAGTCTTTCCTACATATATAGAAAGTGGTTCAGTAGCCCACCCTTTGCTGGAAACTATAGGCCTCATTGGTGGGCATACCAAACGCTTATGTACTTTGGGAAGGCCATACAAGACAGGAACCACCGGATATTCAATATTAAAATAATTGTACAAGTCCTCAGTAATCATATTGGTCATAAATAAATCAAGGACCAAGAAGGACACTTTCTCTATTACCCCATTCACAAGCACTTTAGAAAGCACAGTATAGGTAGAAGTGTCACTCAACAATTTCAGCATTTATTCCAGATATAATTATTTATCCATTGCTACAACTGCCCCACCTTTATCTGCTGGTCTTATTTCTAATGAAAACATATTTTTTAGTTCATATAAAGATCTGTAGTCATCTTCATTCAAATTATAAAAGGAAGGGTTATGCTGATGTTCGAACACCTCTCTTACCTCCCGTTCATAGGTTCATAGGTGTGTACTATGCTAATGGCCCTGGAGCCTTTACAAGCCTAGCCCATAGGATTACCCTAGCATCATGCCACCCAACATTAGTTCCCAATGCCTCTGTCGAGTAGAGCCACTGGAGTGATCCCCGGGATTAATTTTCTATTTCCCATCCACTCATCAAGATTTCTCTTGAAGAGGGCCAGTTAGGTGTTCTGTTTGACATGTATGGGAAGTCTATTCCATAGCATGGGCAGTCTCTAGGTTATGAACCTGTCCTTCCAGCATGTTCTGTTGATTGTGGTAATGAGGTTGAAGTCTCTGGAGCATGAGGTGTGGAGGGATTGGGATTTCTTTAGATGTAGCATTTCTAACAGAGCCGGGTCAGACATGGCTTTGTAAGTCAAGCAGAGATCGCCTCTAAGTAGGCGATATGACTCAGATAATACTTGGAGTTTTTTGAGTCTGTCCATATAGAACAAGTGTTTAAGGCCTAGGATCATCTTTGTGAGGTACTTTTGCGGCCTGTCCAGTTGTTGCAGGTGTATAGTGAGGTACATGCCAAATGGGGCATTGTACTCGATGATTGGCCTAATGAGGGAAGAGTAGAGGGAGACAATAACCTCTTTCTTCCTGGATGCAAAACTCTTAGAAAGGAGATGTGCCACATAGAAGCACTTTCTGACCACAGTGGCAATGTGGTGGTCAAAAGAGAGGTTGCTGTCAACCTGTGTTCCTAGATCTCTTATAATGCTTTCTGTGTTCAGTGGATTACCATCAATGCGGTAATTCATGGGAACCGAGTTTTTCCCAAAGGGGATGATGACACATTTTTTGGCATTGAGCTTAAGGCCATGGTTCTGACACTAGTCGTTGGTCTCAGTGAGGCCTTTCTGCAGGATGTGAACATCACTTGGGGAGTTAATAATAGCTACCAACTTGCAAATGTCTGTGACCTTTGTTAGCCACAGTCCCTTCATGTTAACATGGACTTCAGAGAAATAGATACCAAACAGGAGAAGACCCAGGACCGAACCCTGTGGGACTCCACTCGTGCTTGGTCAGCAGTCTGACTTGGAGTCAGCTACTTTCACAATGTGGGTTCTATCTGTGAGCCAGTTTGCAACCCACCTAATGATATAGGGTTTGATGGCTAGCTTAGTGAGTTGTTCTATGATTCCTAAGAGGGGAATGGTATCAAAGGCCTTGGCCAGATCAAGGTAGGCTGTATGAACCACCTTGCCTTCATCCACAGCTCTGGTGACTGACTCAAAGAAGTCGACCAGGTTGAGCAGGCATGATCTACCCTTCACAAAACCAAACTGTGTGGGATCTAGAGTTTGGAGATTCCCTATATCATTGTTTATTAGGCCCATGATGATGTGTTCCATGGCTTTGCATATCAGACTCATCAGGCTTATGGGGCAATAGTTTCCAGGGTCTGTAGTTGCTGCTCCTTTGTGGAGAGGGATGACTGCAGCAGTGCACCATTCTGTAGGGACAAAGCCTGAAGTGAGGCTGTGATTGAACAGGGCACACAGGTTTGGTGCCAGTTCACTCTGCAGTTCATGTAAAACACAACAAGGGATATTGTCAGGTCCCATAGAAGCTGTATTCATGGCCTTGGACAGTGCTGTTTTAACCTGTGCAGTAGTAATACTGGGTGCCTGACAATCTAGTGGTATTGTGATTGGTCTTTGGGGGGGAGAGGGGTAAAGTTGGCACTGAATCTGTCAGCCAGTATATTTGCAATATCTGTTTACTCGGTATAAGAGGTACCACTGTGCAGTAGCTCAGAGCAAATCTGGATATTGCTGTGGAGATTCTTTACATAACTATAGAAGGCCTTGTGGTTGGCTTTGCTATCTGCTGCAATTCTGTTTTCATAGCTAGCTTTAGAGGATTTGGTGAGGGATCTCAGTTTTTGTTGAGGCTGATAAGGGAGTTTTTCTAGTCAGTTTGTTTATGGCAGGGGACCACCAGATTGGCTTCCTTTTTTTGAAGGAGACCATCTTGGTTCTATTGGGTATGGCAAGATCCATGCATTTGTGTACGTGTTCATACAGTGCATTGGTATATGATTCAGCGGTCATGCAACTATTGTCCATTTGCATGGGTGCCGTAAAGTTAGCCACCTCTGTTTTTAAGAGCCCTAAGTTAGCTATGGAAAAGTTTTTCATGGTGGTTACCTTTGAGGGGGAGGTGGGATATGGATTTTCAGGTGGGGGGTGGGATGTGGATTTCCAAGGTGATTAGTTTGTGGTTGGATCTAACCAGGGAGGAGTTGGCTATTGGTGTAGAGCAACAGTCGCCCATGTTAGTAATGACCAGGTCAAGGATGTTGCTACCTCTAGTGGGGGTAAGAATGAGCTGGTCCAGGGCATTGGAATTAATGAATTCCAGGAAACGGGTAAGTGTACTGGTACATGGGTAGTTTTCCCAGTTAATAGAGGGGTAGTTGAAGTCATCCAGTATGAGAGTGTTAGGTTGGACCCTAATATTCTGCAGGGTGCTTAGGAACATGGAGTGTGGGGGACCTATAGCAGGCTATGACCTAAAATGCTGTCTTACCCAATGTTAGCTGCACCTGAAGTATCTCTGATGCGTTATGTTAGGCTACCAGTCTGGAGGTGTGTGCATCCTTTATGAGTGTGGAAACACCACCACCTTTGGAGCTTTGGTCCAGGTTCTGGGGCCAAAAAGTGTGGAATGAGTTATAGCCTGGTAGTGCAGGGGTACTTTCTGCTGCTTTGAACCAGGTCTCTGTTACAGCACAAATGTCAATGTTCTCCATTTTAAAGAGTGCTTCAAGCTAGTGCATTTTGAGATTTAGACTTCTAGCACTGATCAGCATGACCCTCAGATCATATTTGTTTGTAGCTGTTATGGTGGTAATTTGGTCTTTGGAACACAGCCTAAAAAATGCACTATAGGGGTGGCAAGAGCCTTGGCCAGTATCTGGAAGCCCAGGGGTGACAGATGCAGGACATCTCTGGCAAAGCATCAAGGTCTGTAAATCATGTCATCCCAGGCAGACATATACTGGATCCCCTTGGAATGACACCAGAAACTTAGCCAGTGGTTAAAATCAATAATTTTCTGCTTGTACTGTGGTATAATTCTGGATGGTGGCAGGATGCTGTTCAGGGCTAGGGTCATACCTGCCTGGGCTATATAATTGAGAGCTCCTCCATGTCTCTTTTCATGTAGTCCATGGAGGTACATCTCAGGTCATTCACACCCACATGTACAATGACAGAGTCATATTTGTACCTGTTGGTGAGGGACCTGAGTGCGTGCGTTATGTGGCAGATCCTGGTACCTGACAGGTAGCTGACTGTTACTTTCTCCTTATTCAACCTAGTGAGTGGGACATCAGTGTGCCTCACTATCGAGTCACCTATGACTAGTGTGTTGGGCATGCTGTTTTGCCTTAGAGGCTTTGGTTGAATGGTACACTTTTAGGAGAGTTATGTGCCTCATGATTAGTGTTAGTTGTGGTAGTCAAGTGCGTTTCTGCCTTGGAGGCCTCTGCTGTTTTGGTCGATATTTATTGAGAGCCTCCACAAAGGTGGGTGTGTGGTTTGTGTTTTTATGTGAAGGCAGTGCTGGTGTGTGTTCTGGAGAGCTATGTGTTCCATGTGGTGTGGTGCAAGTGTTGACCTTTGCCTCTTGACCAGCTATTCCGGTCTTGGTTGGAGAGTGCATGGCTTCCAATTTGGACATATAAGTGCATCTCTCACAAGTCTGAGTGTTGGGAGGTAAGAGGAGAGAGTTGTCAGTATACAAGAGGCAGTTGCTTCATTGCCTCAGGATGCCCAAGTTCACCAGGTTAATAGGAGAAAGCACACGGAATTGACCGTTAGACATGCCTGGAGGGGTGGGCATTAATAATAAGTACTGGAGCTGTTTCCTTGTAGAAAATTTAGTGCTAGTAGTACTTTTGTGTGTTACAATAATTGCTACAAGAAGTCTGGTAAAGTGCTAGACTAATAAGCTCGTAAAAGTGCAGGACAGGAGAGAACTAGCAGGTCTAGGGGAAAAATTGAATAGCAGACTTTTTGGCACCACTCAGAAGCTTACAAACAGTCCTGGATACAGCAAATCTGTATCTGGACTAGACTAGCTATAGGAAAGGCAGGAAACTAGCGCAAACACAGGCTTTTAAACCAGAAAGTTGAAAGAGATGGAAAAACTGCCCAAAAGGCCAATAAACTACAATTTCTTGGCCAGAAACCACTTCTCTTGTGGTAGATAGGCTACCTAGTGCATACCACTCCCACTGATAAGCTAGAAGGCTTCCCTCCAACACAGAAAGGCTTGCGGGGGGGCTCAGAAGCTTACAAACAGTCCTGGATTTTTTTACAGAAAAGCAGCTAAAACAGCACTAAAAACAAATCAAATGCAGTGCAAGCTAGAACACTTGAGTTGTAGCAATATTAAAGCAAATACAGTTTAAATAAATGCAATTTATTCAAACAGTATTCTGAACTGAATTCATTTATTGTTTTATTGAACTCTGAACAGCTAAAAGTGCCAAAATATATACTTATCAGCTCTATATTTCCAGATTGTTTGAGAAGCACACTCAATGAGAACACAATGAGATTCAAGCAATGGTACATTCTAGAAAGTGTTTTTTTTTTTGTTTGTTAGTAAAGTGGAAATGGAGAAAGTGGGAAAAGAAGATAATTCAAGGTTAAGAAACTAAATGGGTTGGCCTTCTCAAATGTTCTCTCTGTATTAGGTAGAATGAGCTAATGACACTAGACTGGGAGGAGTGTTCCAGATCAAATTTACAGTAGAGGCGAGCAACTGCAAAGCCACCAAGTATAAGAACAAGATACCAATAGGGAGGAAGGGTGATAAACTATTTTACGCAGAAAACACTACAGAAATGTTTATCACAACAGAAAAGCAACAGTGAGCCACTAAAGGAAAGTTTTAAACAGATAAAGGAGCAAGGTGACTCTAGAGAATGCTTGTAACTGCAAACAAATCAATTATATGATACACTCCTTGGCAGGAAATCAGAACAAACAAACAGATGTTTAACAAATTTAAACAATTTCCGGTTAATACCTTACACACAGTGAAACTAGCTAGAAAAGATTTACAAACAGTGTGAAAGTAAAAACCTTATTTATCAGGCCCTGTGAGGCAGACAATTTTAGTACAACCATGCAGATTAGTTTATAGCTATAAAATACAGTAAGAAGTATGCAGCAGACAAAAAGTGTTATAAATATCTAGAATAGGCAATAACTAGTAAAAATAAGCATACAGAGACAAAGCATACAGAGACAAAAGTTTCAACAACTGGATGAGTCAGGTATAAATAAACTGAGCTTCTTAAATTTAACATAACTCCTATTCTGTCCTGGAAACATTAATTTTAATGATATATTCCTGGCAAACACTTGTAAATGTAAAAGTAAATCTACCATGCTCGACTTTCTGGCTGGAACAAATGAAAGACCTCTATTCAATTAAGAAATTTGAGTCATTGTTAGTCTATGTGAGGAAAGATTAAACACCATTTCACTCATGGTTTGTTTCTTGTCCTCAGCCCCATTTGGGCCATTTCCATGATCTGCAACCGCATGGTTCTCCCTTTCCTTCCCCTGCTCCTGGACCTCTCTTCTTTGTTGATTGATAATGGTCCCTGCAACAAAAAAGGCAGTGTAGTAGCAATGCTTTTTTCTACCGATGCAGAGGATGTAGCAGTTGCTTGTGGAGCAGTCGTCCCAGACCCAGAATGCAGTACAGTCACATGTATAGTCACAGTCTCAGTTTCTATAGTAGCAGGTACATCCAAATGCTGTAGTTCAATTGTGGGATTACTAACTTCCCATACAGTGGAAACACATTCCCTTGGAGTGAGAGACCTATGTTTTATTTTAAGAATAATCTCTCACTAAAAAGGCAGTTATGCTACAGGTGAGGATTGGCTACATCAGTTTCTGTATCACAGAGACAAGGGTCATATCCCTGTAGAAGTTGTAGCACCTGTGATTGTATCTATACAGGTATGAGGTTTGTACATCTACAGACAAGGGTAACGGTTGAATGTAAGTTCTATGCAGATTGCAAAACTAGGAATGTAGTTTATTTTAGTTTTTGTGTAGTCTGCTTTGTGTTTTATGTAGGTAAAACTAATCATTCTCTGAGGGAACATATTCAAGAACATTTGAGAGATATCAGGAATAATAGGGATAGTAATGCTTTAACACTCCATATTAAAGCCAGTGGACCTTAGCATAAGTTTAGTTTTTTGTGCTAGAAATCATGAAGGATAGCATTAGAGGGGGGGGGGGGTATCAAGAATAAGACTGAGTTGGATGAACAAAGGTGAATTCTGTTTTTTAATGCAGCGAGTGCGCCTGGAATTAATGATATGATATCTCTTAAACCCTTGCTGCGTGCATGTGCACTCCCCCATTGAAGCTTTTTAGACTGATATTTTTTAGTTACACCTTTTTATGTATAATGTTTATGAGAAGATATGTGTATGCCTTTAAGACAGCTGTATGTTTAATTGATTTGACTAATTGTATGAGGTTTTGTGTTCTTAAATAGGGAGCAGGTGCTGTTATTGTGAGAGTCTGAAGAAGCAACAGGTTGTGAAAGCGCTTACTCATTTTTTATATTAAAGTTATTTTTGCCTTTAAGCCGTGGTGATTATGTTTGGCTTGTTTTTTGTGTATTTCCCTTCTAAAGTCTATAAGATATTGAATAAAGGGATAGAGCTTCCATCGTCTCTTGGTAGATCAGGGACATTAAGCCTGCGATCTTTTTGGTCAGGAACCTTTGGGGTTTTTCTAATTGTTTGATATGTTTAGTGAGCTACATCTCAAAAGGGGCATCATTCTCAATACTTGCCTGAATGCTAAGTGTAATGGAGGGATTACTTCTCTGGACCTTGATGATATCTCTTTAGCAATTAGCTGGGCTAACTAAAAGGGTTTCCTAACAATTGTTGTTATATGATACTCAAAGGAGAGGGATCTATCAGTCTAAGTACCTAGGTCTCTAATATATTTCATTTTGTACATGTGTGTTGTCTAAACAGTATGATGATAGGAGGGCTGGTCTACCAAAAGTGATAAGATAACACATTTTAGAATTTTGTTTGAGTCCATTTTTAGTACACCAAGAGTTTATTAGGGCAAGTTCATTCTGAAGGCTTTGGGTGTCATGGGGTGATTTAGCAATAACTCTCAGTTTGCAAACATCTGCAAACTATGTTTTCCAGAGATCTTGTCTCTCTCTCCTAGGAGAGCTGAGAGAAGTAAATATTAAAAAAGAAGAGGTCCCAGCACTGAGCCCTGAGGGACACCACTGGTTACTTTCATACTTTCTGTTAAGGAACCTGCAACTCACACTGTGTGGGTTCTATCTTTCAACCAGTTTACTACCCATCTTACCACATATAGGTCAGTTTTAAACTCTTTATATTTTTATGATGCCAGCATGAGGAATGGTGTCAAAGGCCTTAGCCAGGTCAAGATATGCTTCGTGCACTGCATGACCACCATCTACTGCCTTGAAATTCCTTTCAAAGAAAAGTATCAGATTAAATAAACAGTATCTACTCTTTAAAAAAGAATGTTGGGAGCCAAGTCTAACAAGATCCTTGATAGCACAGTATATGAGGTCAGTTATAGTACATTCCATATCTTTCCAGCTGAGGCTTGTAAGGCTAACAGGTCTGTAATTATCCGGATCAGTTGTAAGGCAATATTATGGAGAGACATCAGCACTTCTGTGTGACAATCATCAGGGACAAAACTAGTAGCTAAAGTTGAGTCAAACGTTTTGAGGAGTGCATATGCAAGGGCATGTTTAACACTATTAATTAAGTAACCAGGTATATATTCAGGACCAATGGAGAAAGTAATGTTCTTCCTGGTTGGCACTTTCAGTGAATGATCCTTACGCATAGCTGGGAGAGTAAGGGATTTGAGTTTTTCAAGACTTTGGTAATGTCTGTTGTGTCAGATTAGGAGGACACCATTATGAATAAGTTCAGAACAGTGTACAGTATTGTTTCTTAGTTTACTAACACAGCTAAAGACGAATTTATAATTATCTTTGGTTTCAGGTACCTGGGTAAGTTCATGTAATGACTTAGTTTACCTGGTAGTGGTTTTCAGATTTTTTGTAATGTTTTTGATATTTTCCTTAAGAAGAGAGGTTTTGGAGCTGCTACATAACTTAAGAAGTTTCTTTCCTTTGTTGTAGAGTTTATTTATGGTTGCAGACCACCAGGGTTTTTGAATTCTGTATGGTACAGACTACCAGCTCTACACATTTTTCTAAAAATTCATATTACATTCTTTTGAATTATTAAATGAGCAGATACGGTGCTACAAAAAAAGGTTAATACATGCTTTATTAATTCATTTGTTAACCAAGAAAGCCTTCAGTTTCATGGGTGACACAGAAGAGTGGGCAGGTTAAGCGACTTGCTTTAAGTCACTCAGGCTTGCAACTAAAGACTGATTAAATTAAACATACATTTTTAGGATCAATCTCGTTAGTATCTCACAGCCTTAGTCCACTCTTCAGGTCTGCCACAAGAGCTTGTGTGCTACTAGCTTGCAGCATAATTGTTCTCTGCCACATGATCTAAATGGCAAGTGCCCTAACTACAACTAGCCTGATCCAACTTATTTACCTAGCCTTTCCATCGCCCAACACTACTGAACTGCATAGCCCTACCAGAGCTCTAACTCTAAAACTCCACTCAGTTCATAAACTTAACCATAACACTCCTAAACTCTCCAATCACTCCCAAAAATCTAAAACTCCACTCCTGCTCCCTAACCACTCCCACTCTCCAAAACTAAAATTCCCCTCTCACTCACTAATTGTAAAGCCCCTGATACTTTCCTAACTCTAAACCATCCTTCTACCACCTAAACTTAAATCCCACTCCCAATTACTGCCTGAAGCCCTAAACTATACTCCCAAACCCTAACAATCCCTCCCTGCAGCTGCCACACTAATCTTGCTCAAATGCAGCTACTGTGGTCGGTTGACGTGTGGCAGCTCCACTCCCTCCATATGGCTGCCACACCTCACCCAAACATGTACACTAGTTCAAGCATGAGCAGCAGCCCACATTAGCTACAGGACAGAAGAGTCTCTGGCTGAGAGACAGTGGGCTTTGAGCACCTTAGACTCAAGTGCTTATAGTAGACCCTGTCAGTTCTGAATTGCCACATAGAAAAAAATCTCTCTTAAAATATAGAGCCTGTGAATGCTGAAGAACTGAATTCTTAAAAGCTTTTGTAATGTATTCTGGAATAAGCAGCACAATAGCCTGTTAATCTCTGAAGAGATTGGTAATTTAAAAAAAGCATAAAAATACAAAGGAATAGGGTATGCAAAGTAATCGTATAAAGTGGGGGTAAGACAGGCTATATAACAGATAGAAGAGGAAGTAATAGAAAAAGTCAAGAAAGAGGGGAAGACTGTATCTAGGGGCAAGTCACAAAGCAGGAGGTGTAAGAAGGAAGAACATTTATTAATATGCTTGCAGGCTGTTAGAGGTTGGGCTGCTTGCATGAAGAGTTTGAACAAGAGTGTCTGAAGGTGCAGTTGGGATGTCACAAGATTTTTGATCCTTGCAGCAAGAGCCAAGCAGTAAGACAGATGTGATATTTGTCAGCTGAGCTGTAAGGCAATCCAAGGCCCTAAAAATATTGGGATGAGTCTCATGGTTGTAATTCTTCATTCTGTGTGCTGTATATCATAAATATCCTCCTGAAGTGAAGCTGTTGTATAAAGTGAACACTGTAATGCGTGAGGTATGTAAAAGATGGGTTACAGGCTATTATCTATACGTGACTGAACAATGGTGCTAATGTAAATTGCTGTAGTCCTAGCAAGGCTAATGCAGTTTCCCCATTTGAAACCTAGTAGAGCCATTGTTAATTTCCACCATAATTATGACTAGCAGAGGACATATTCATATAAATAAAACCAGATCATCATCATCATCTTCTTTCGGCTGTTCCCGTTAGGGGTCGCCACAGCGGATCATCTGTTTTCATTTCTTCCTGTCCGCTGCATCTTGCTCTGTCACACCAACCACCCGCATGTCCTCTCTCACCACATCCATAAACCTTATTTTAGGCCTTCCTCTTTTCCTGTTACCTGGTAGCTTCATCCTTAGCATCTTTTTCCCAATATACTCAGCATCCCTCCTCAGCACATGTCCAAACCAACGTAATCTTGCCTCTCTGGCTTTGTCTCCAAACCTTCCAACCTGGGCTGACCCTCTAGTATACTTATTCCTAATCCTGTCCACCATCTTCACACCCAGTGCAAATCTTAACATCTTTAACTCTGCCACATCCAGCTCTAACTCCAGCCTTTTTGTCAATGCCACTGTCTCCAACCCATACAACATAGCTGGTCTCACTACCCTCTTGTAAACCTTCCCTTTCACTCTTACTGGTACTTGTCTGTCACAAATCACTCCTGACACTCTTCTCCATCAAATCCATCCTGCCTGTACTCTCTTCTTCATCTCTCTTCCACACTCACTATTACTCTGAACTTTTGATCCCAAGTATTTAAACTCATCCACCTTCGCCACCTCTTCTCCTTGCATCCTCACCATTCCTCTATCCTCCCTCTCATTCACACACATATATTCTGTCTTAGTCCTACTGACCTTCATTCCTCTTCTCTCTAGAGCATATTTCCATCTCTCCAGGGTCTCCTCCACCTGTTCCATACTCTCACTACAGATCACAATGTCATCTGCAAACATCATAGTCCACGGGGACTCCTGTCTGATCTCGTCTGTCATCCTGCCCATCACCATTGCAAATAAGAAATGGCTCAGAGCTGATCCTTGATGTAATCCTACCTCCTTAACCATTTAGACAGGTAAAACTTAAGTTGCCTACTTTCACATCTAACTTCTCTAGTGCACACTGCAGTGTTTAGGGTAAAATATTTTTTTTCATCTTACCTTTAAGCCTCCCTGTGACTAGCACTTGCTCTAATACCTGCTGGAAAGCACTAGGAAGCCTTAAACTGATACAAGCACTCAACTGTCCTTATTAATAAGGAGAAATTAATCATAGGCACTAAACAGCCTATAATTGCAAAATAGCTTGCTAAGGTAAGGGAAAACAGCTCCTGTACTTTTTAAAAAAAAGCACCAAACCAGGCATGTCCAATGGTCAGCTTCCATTGATTTCTCCTGTCCACCTGGTGAATCTGGGCATACTGGGGCAATGCAGCAATTGCCTAATGTACACAGATGACCCTCTCCTCCTACCACCCAACACTACAACCTGTGAGAGATGCACTTACATAGTCAAACTGGAAGCAAAGCTCTCTCCACCCAAGATTGTGCTAGACAGTCAAGAGGAGAAGGTTAACACCCGCACTACACCTCAAGCAAAACATAGCCCTTCTAAACTCACACCACCAACAACCACACATAGCAACACTAAATCCACATATGCGGAGGCCCTTAACTGTAACCTGCCCAAGCAACAAGGACCTCCGAAGCTGAAATGCAAACAAACACCAATCACAACCAAAGTGTCACATAGCTCACAACACCAGTGTGCCACCCAGCAACAGCCGCTAAAGCAAGACAACGTACCTAACACTTTAGTCATAGGTGACTCTATAGTCAGGCACACTGATGTCCCACTCACCAGGCTGAACAAGGAGAAAATTACAGTGAGCTGCCTGTCAGGTGTCAGGATCTGCCACATAACTCATGCACTCAAGTCACTCCACAACAAGTACAAATATGACTCTGTCATTGTACATGTTGGAGTGAATGACTTGAGACGTACCTCTCTGGACTACATGAAAAGAGACATGGAAGTGCTCTTGGATCATGTGGCCCAGACAGGTATGACCCTATCCCTGAGTAGCATCCTGCCTTCGCCCAGAATGATACCAAAATATAAGGATAAAATGATTGACTTCAACAATTGGCTAAACTTCTGGTGTCATTCAAAGGGGATCCAGTATCTGTCTGCCTGGGACGACATGATCGACAGACCACGATGCTTTGCCAGAGATGGTCAGCACCTGTCGCCCCTGGGATTCAGGTTAATGGTTAAGACTCTTGCCACCCTTATAGTGCCTTTTTTAGGCAAAGTTCAAAGGACAAAACCACCATCGTAACAGGTATAAGCATGCAAAATCTGAAGGTAATGCTACTCAATGCTAGAAGTCTAAACCTCAAAATGCACTCTCTCGAGGCACTCCTAAAAATGGAGAACATTGATATCTGTGCAGTAACTGAGACCTGGTTTAAGGGTCCAAAGAGCACCCCTGCAATACCAGGCTGCAACTCTTACCACACTTTTCGGCCAACAAACCAGGATCAAAACACTAAAGGTGGAGGAGTGTCCATATTCACCAAGGATATTCACACCACCAGGTTAGTTGCCCAACACGATGTGTCTGAAATACTCCAGGTGCAACTAACACTAGGTAAGACTGCAATCCAAATTGTAGCTTGCTACAGATCCCCCACCATGCCCCAAAATTCTCACTACACCTTTCTAAACATACTGGAAAATATTAATATGCAACCAAACACCCTAATACTGAGTGATTTCAACTAGCCTGCCATTAACTGGGAAAACTACTTGTGTACCAACACCTTTGCCCAACGGTTCTTGGAATTCATAAATTCCAATGCCCTGGATCAACTAATCCATAGTCCCGCCAGGGGCTCCAGTATCCTAGACCTGGTCATTACCAACATGGGAAATCGATGCTCCACACCTATAGTCACCCCCTCGTTGGTCAGGTCAGACCATAAGCTAATCAAAATTAACATCCACATCCCACCCCCAACCCCCAGTAAGGAAACCTCCATAAAAAACCTCTCCAAAGCTAACTTCATGCTACTCAAGTCAGAAGATTCAAACGTCATGACACCCATGCAGACGGGAAATGAAAGGTCAACTGCTGAGTCCTACACTAAGGCACTGTACGAGCACATCCACTCTTGCATGAATCATGCCATCCCAAATACAACCAAGATGCTCTCCTCCAAAAAAAGGAAGCCAATCTGGTGGTCCCTTGCCATAAACAAACTTTACAACAAAAGGAAGAAACTGTTGCAGAAAAGAGGAAAATCTCAGGATGCAAAAAACTCCCTCACCAGCCTCAGTAAGAAGCAGAGATCCCTCATAAAATCCTCCAAAGCTAGTTACAAAAATAAAATTGCCAAAGATTCCAAAGACAACCACAAGGCATTCTATAACTATGTAAAGAATCTAAATGGCAATGCTCAGATCTGCTCTGAGCTACAATAGAATGGCATTAAAAATACCGATCCCAAGGATATTGCCAATATCCTGGCAGATCGATTCAGTGCCAACTACACCCCCTGTCACTTCCTAAATGGCCCATCTCAATACCAGAAGAATGCCAAATTCTGGTAATAACAACCACACAGGTAAAAAAACGCACTCTCCAAAACTAAGAATACAGCATCCATGGGACCAGATGACATCCCGGGCTGTGTACTACATGAACTACAAAATGAACTGGCACCTCACCTAAGTGTCATGTTTAATTATACCCTCACCTCAGGCTTTGTGCCCACTTAGTGGCGCACAGCTACAGTAATCCTACTCCACAAGGGGGGATCCACCTTGGATCCCGGGAACTACCTCCCCATCAGTCTGATGAGCCTGATCTGCAAGGCCATGGAACGTATTATCATGGAACTTATAAACAAAGACATTGGCAACCTTAAAACACTGGATTCCACCCAGTTTGGGTTTGTGAATGGCCGATCTTGTCTTCTGAACCTGATTGACTTCTTTGAATCAGTCTCCAGAACTGTGGACGAGGGTAAGGCAGTCCACACAGCCTATCTTGACCTTGCCAAGGCCTTTGACACCATCCCCCACTCTGGAATCATAGATAAACTTACTAAGCTGGGTATTAATCCCTACATCACTCGATGGGTTGCCTACTGGCTTACTGAAAGAATCCACAATGTAAAAGTAGCTGATTTCAAATACAGCTCCAGACAAGTGACAAGTGGACTACCTCAGGATTCAGTCCTGGGACCTCTCTTGTTTGGCATGTACTTCTCTGAACACTAAGGGACTCTGGCTAATAAAGTTCGCAGATGACTGCAAACTGGGAGCCATTATTGAATCACCAAATGATGTGGATACTCTACAAAAGGGCCTTACAGAAACAGATGCTTGGTGCCAGAGCCATGGGCTGAAGCTCAACGCCAAGAAATGATGTGGATACTCTACAAAAGGGCCTTACAGAAACAGATGCTTGGTGCCAGAGCCATGGGCTGAAGCTCAGCATCAAGAAGTGTATAGTTATCCCCTTTGGGAAAAAACATGTACCCATGAATTACCACAAAGGTGGCAGTACACTAAACACCGAAAGTGTGATATGAGACTTAGGGACACAGGTGGACAGTGGTCTCACCTTCAATAACCACATCGCCACAACAGTCAGGAAATCCTTCTATGTGGCACACCTCATCACTAAGGGCTTTTTATCCAAAAAAAAAGGAGGTCATTGTCCCACTGTACTCATCTCTCATTAGACCCATTATAGAATGCAATGCCCCATTTAGTATGTACCTCTCAAGACATCTGCAACAACTGGAAAGGCAGCAGAAATACCTCACTAAAAGAATCACAGGCCTAAAGCAGATGTTACATGCTGACCGTCTTAAAAAACTCCAGCTATACTCTGTCGCATATCATCTACTCCGAGGCAGTCTCTGCTTAACATACAAGGCCATGTCAAACCCAGAGCTGCTGGACATGCTACACTTAAAGAAATCCCAATCCACATGCTCCAGGGATTTAAACTTTGTCATCACAATAAACAAAACATGCTGGAGGGATAGGTTCCTGACCCAGAGACTCCCCAGACTCTGGAACAGACTGCCCATACATGTCAAGCAGAGCCCCTCTTTGGCCGTCTTCAAAAGGAACCTTGATGATTGGATGGGAGAAAGGAAATTCACCCCAGTGATCACGTCAGTCACCCTGCTAGACAGGGGTCCAGGGAAGTAAATAGTGTGGGAAGAACTAGCCAGGGAATTGTTATGGCTAGGCTTGTATAGGCCCTAGGGCTGATAGCCTAGTACCAACCTATGAACCTATGAACCACCTTAAACGCATCCGTCACTCCCACCGCAGACCTCACCACTGTCACACTACCCTCGTACATATCCTGTACCACTCTTACATACTTCTCTGACACTCCTGACTTCCTCATACAATACCACAACTCCTCTCTAGGCACCCTGCCATATGCTTTCTCTAAGTCTACAAAAACACAATGCAACTCCTTCTGACCTTCTCTGTACTTCTCCATCAACACTCTCAGAGCAAACATCGCATCTGTAGTGCTTTTTCCCGGCATGAAGCCATACTGCTGATCACTAATCATCACGTCCCTTCTTAACCTAGCTTCCACTACTCTTTCCCATAACGTCATGCTGTGACTGATCAATTTAATCCTTCTGTAGTTACTACAGCTCTGCACATTACCCTTATTCTTAAAAATCAGTAACAAAACACTTTTTCTCCATCCTCAGGCATCCTCTCACTTTCCAAGATTTCATTAAACAATCTGGTTAGAAACTCCACTGCCATTTCACCTAAACACCTCCATGCTTCCACAGGTATGTCATCTGGACCAACAGCCTTTCCATTCTTCATCCTCTTCATAACTATCCTTACTTCCTCCTTGCTAATCCATTGCACTTCATGATTCATTATCCCCACATCATCCAACCTTCTCTCCCTCTCATTCTCTTCATTCATCAACCCCTCAAAATACTCTTTCCATCTGCTCAACACACTCTCCTCACTTTTGAGTATGTTTCCCTCATTATCCTTTATCATCTTTACCTGCTACACATCTTTCCTAGCTCGGTCCCTCTGTCTAGCCAATCAGTACAGGTCCTTTTCTCCCTCCTTAGTGTCCAATCTTTCATACAACTCTTCATATGTCTTATCCTTAGCCTTTGCCACCTCTCTCTTTGCCATGCACCTCATCTCCTTATACTCCTGTCTACTTTCTTCATCTCTTTGACCATCCCACTTCTTCTTTGCCAGCCTCTTTCTCTGTATACTCTCCTGTACTTCCTCATTCCACCACCATGTCTTCTTGTCATCCTTCCTTTATCCAGATGTCATACCAAGCACCTTTCTAGCCATCTACCTTACTAGCTCTGCTGTAGCTGTCCAGCTATTTGGTAACTCTTCACTGCCACCCAGTGCCTGTCTTAACTCTTCCCTGAACTCCCACCTCACAATTACCCTTTTTCAGTTTCCACCATTTGATCCTTGGTGCTGCCCTTACACTCCTCCTCTTCTTGCTCACCAACGTCATCCTACAAACCACCATCCTATGCTGCCTAACTACACTTTCCCCGGTCCCCACTTTGCAGTCTCCAATCTCCTTCAAACTGGCCCTCCTACATAAGATATAATCCACCTGTGTGCATCTTCCTCCACTCTTGTATGTCACCCTATGCTCCTCCCTCTTGTTAAAATATGTATTCACCACAACCATGTCCATCCTTTTCACAAAATCCACTACCATCTGACCTTCTGCATTCCTTTGCTTAACACCATACCTACCTGTCACTTCCTCATCCCCTCTGTTCCCTTCACCAACATGCCCATTGAAATCTGCTCCAATTACCACTCTCTCACCCTTAGGTACAGTCACCACTACTCCATCCAACTCACTTCAAAATTTTTCTTTCTCATCCATCGCACACCCAACTTGTTGAGCATATGCACTAACAGCATTCATCATTACACCATCCATTTCCAGCTTCATAAACATCACTCTATCCGACACTCTTTTCACCTCCAAAACACTCTTAACATACTGTTCCTCCAGGATAACTCCTATGCCATTTCTCCTCCCATCCACACATGATAAAACAATTTGAACCCACCTTCGATACACCTAGCCTTATTTCCCTTCCATCTGGTCTGTTGTACACACAATATACCAACCTTCCTTCTGTCCATCATATCGGCTAGCTCTCTCCCTATACCAGTCATACTGCCAACATTCAAAGTTCCGACCCTCACTACCACAGTCCTAGCCTTTCTCCTCTCTTCCAGCCTTCGGCCATGCCTTTCCCCTCTTCTCCTCCTTCGGCCAACAGTAGCCCAATTTCCGTCAGCAGCCTATGTTTATGCAAATACCATACTAATATGTTTAAAGACAACACTGATGTGTAGCATGATTTATACAGAATGAATATGCCCAGCTTCTGTTCTGATATTTTAGGAAATTTCAAAAATCAAACATCCTGAGATTAAATATAGATAACAGCATGGTTACAATAATAATTCCACAGTGGCAGGGTGGGTAAGGCACCTGCCTTTAGAGCGGATGGGGTGTATCTTTTCTGTGTGAGATTTAAACAGCAACAATTGGAATGCAGCTGTGAAACACATTTTAAATAAATTGCATTTTTTACAACATAAAAAACCTCCTATGTTGCACTGTCAAAATTAGAAGAGTTGGTGAACTATCCAGTGCAAACAATGCCGTTGAACTCCCCAATAATTGTAATTTCTTAAGTGTGCATGTAAGTGTATAGCATGCATATATTTGCCCTGTATTTTATTAAAACTGTTGCTTTATTCTGTTTCAGTCAGTCCTGGGAAACCTTGATCTTTCAGCAACATTTCAGATCAGTGTTCAAACGGTTGGTGCCAATGGCTTGCTGTCAGAGAAATCACATATTAACTATGACGGCAGTCTGATTCACAAAGAAGGTCTTGCAATGTCATCATCCCATCACTGGGAAAGCCAAGAATATGAAGACAGCTCTCAGCAGGTAGTAACATTTCTTCTGTTTAACTGATTTGCAAAACCATTGTATTTAGTCTAATATAATCTTAGATAAAAAAGTGGTGGAAAAGAAATAAAATTTATTCAGTTATACAAGTAGGCATTTTTTTGTTTTCACAAGGTCTTTTGTAAACTATAAAATCATTATGAGGTTCTGTTGGATAAAAAAATCAAATTACAGTTGAGCAAAGAGGAAATAACATTTAGTTAATCTTATTTTTTGCAACTTTATTAGCAGCAAAAGCCAGCATGAGTACCAATTGCAGTCACATATAACTTGAAATTTGTGTTTGTCCACCAATAAACAGAAGCTGTTTTGTACAAAAATGCCAGTATTTTTCTTTGGCATGTCCTACTGACATTTATTGGGCCTAGCTGAGATTTGTTTATTTGTATTTTGCATTTGTGCATGCCGCAACAATAATCTGAAACACATTATAAAATACATTGCCATTCAATGCTAATTCTAGTTCAAAACCACTAATGGAAATAAAATTTTATATAATGTATGCTGAAGTGCAAAAATAGCCTAAATGGCCTTTTGACTTGTGTAAAAAATAGTTACAAAGAACACTTAAACATGTTATTATAAATGTTTAAAAATGTACACAAAACATTACTTATCCTTATTCTTTTGGCTAATATCTCCACTTTATACATCTATACACCTGCTACACATTTAATGATTTCTAGGTCTTATATGTTTAATTTAATTGCATTTTGAAATTTGCATCATTCCTTTATAACTGGCAACCTGCCAGAATTACTATTGTTAGCTTTCAGAAAGTTTTATTTTGCAACAATTTACAAACTAATTCATATTCTCATTCTGAGGGCATTACTTTGTTGACTAATGCAGCTGTGAAGCATCATGATGGCATTGCAATGCAGCAAGCAATAGCCTAGCTTGTTGAAAATATATAGGGTTGTTCTCACTAGCGCTAGTGCCCTGTATGGCCACCAGAATGAACATAATTATTTGCAGACAAACAGCCTGTCCTGCTTTACTTCTCACATTGTGTAACATGATATCATTTCCCTGATCACTTCAGTGTATAGTACACCCCAGCCCCACCTTAACCCAGATTGCTATGATCCTGACCTCATTTTAAAACATGAAGAAATTTGCATGTCAGTGAAATACCCTTTTGAAAAGTGGACAGTCTTTAATCCAGATAAATGCGAACAGTGCTAAGGACATCAAGCATTGAAGGAAATATATACATGTTAGAGCTGAAAGACAAGACCACCTTCCAGACCAAGGCACTTTCTCTGCAAGTAACCTTGTCCACTCTAGTAGTATAGGTTATTAGTGGAGCTACGTCATATATCCGAACATTTTGGAAGAGAACAGTTGCCATCTTCTTCTGGAATCTTGCTATATTAGAGGACTGTTATAATGTGTGAAGTACAAATATCCAAAATAGAACTATGCTGAAATGACCAGCATTTTGAAAGGGAATGTTTTATTAATCTTAGTTTTGTTTTCTCTCTGAGTCATCATGATCTTGTAGTTAATGTTTAAAGGGAAGGGTAAATTACAAAGTTCTCCCCCCTACATGGGAGAATATGTGGGAAGTTTTTTGCTGACTTTTGCACATTTTGCTGAAAAACAGTTTCAAACTTTTGCACTTTCTGAGATTTAAAAATAATCATAGTTTTACTGTTTGGGTATGCAGTTATGAGCTCTGGCCTGTTCTAGAGCTATATGCTGCTAACCTATATTCCTAAAACTCATATTTGTGGCACTATCTGCAGATTTTCTCCATCTTCTTTTTCAGAAATAGACAACAACTAGCATGGACTACTTAAACAGTATGTCCCAGATCTAACTGCAGTACATTGTATGGGGGAAAATTAGTTACTCTTAATGAAGAAAAAATTATTTCAAATGAACTAAAGGTATTTTGTGGTTAATGTACAGTTTCATATAGGTTCACTGGTAAATATTAGCTAATCAGTCTGCAGACTTTTTTCAGCCTAGTCAATAACCCATATTCAAAAGTTCCCTAAATCCTCAAGGAAGGTAATACAAAATAGACCGGGGCGAATTTTTAGACTGCACATCCAATTATCTAGTTTTACCATGCAGGTGGCAAGGATTCTAATCTGTTTGATATGTAGTAAAAGTTTCTTTCAAAGGTAGAGGATACATTGGGCTTCTGAAACTATTGTGTCAACGTGTTATGTTTCTGTTGATGAAGGCTTAGTTCCTTTAACTGGGTATTTTTTGTGGAGCCATTTGTTCTGTGAAGTAATAGGAGGTCAATGAAGGTCTTATCATTATTGGCTTGAAAGGTTAGACACAGATCTTCATGGATAAGTCTATAAGAAACTGAGTACAGAGAGAGGCTGCCAGTCTGTCATGGTAATTGAAACTTTTCTGTGGCCACTGATCTTTTTAGTTAAGAATCTCTGAGGTCTGTTAAGCTGAGTGATACACTTAGACAAATACATCCCAAAAGGGGCATTATATTCAATAACAAAAATGCTGAGATATGAGTAAAAAGAAATTAAGACTTTTGTGGATCTAGAGATGATGCCTTTGAAAATTAGACGAGCCAGATAGGTCTTCCAAAAACTGCAGAGACCAGATGATCAACCAGGATACTTAGACCCTTTGTAGCAGTGTCTAATTGGAGAGGCGTGTCACCAGTATGGTAAGGGAAATTGTTTTGTTTGCCAAAATGAACTTGCTACATTTTCCCATTTAACTTGAGACCTCACCATTTGTCCACATGATCTAACCCATGGTGGAACAATCATAACTTAGAGCAAGAGCAAATAACAACACCCATTTTACTGTCATCTGCAGACTTAGATAGCCATACACCATGAGTGTTGACCTGATGGCCTGAGAAATAAATGTCAAATAAGAGAAGGCCCACACTGAGCCCTGTAGTATACCACCAGCAACTTTTTTTGGTTTCAGAAGTGGCATCTGTAATTTTAACTATATAGGTTCTGTCAGAAAATCAAATCAGTTAACTATCCAACACACAACATAAGGACTTATATTAAGATTTACAAGTCTGTCCATAATGCCATCATGGAGAACAGTATTAAAGGCCTTGGTCAGATTCAGATATCTGCATGTACTGCTTAACTACTATCCACTACTTTGGAGACCTTTTCAATGAAAGTAATGAGGTTAAAGAGGCAGGACCTTCCTTAGTTAAAGGTGATTTGATGAAGGTCTAGGGTTAAAAGTTTGCCAATGACAAGACTAAAGATGTTTGAGATAATGCATTCCATACCTTTACATATCAGGCTAGAGAGACTAATGGATCTGTAGTTACCCAGGTCAAAGGTTGGACTTCCTTTGTGTAATATCTTTAGAATGGATGCTCTCCAGGATTCAGGAGTGTAACTATTACAAAGGCTTTGACTAAAGAGGTTTGTGGGTGTTCATACTAGATATATTTGGTGCTGATAATCAGGCAACCTGGTATGTTATCTGGACCCATGGATGAGATGTACTTTGTTTTTGAGACAGCTGAGAGAATTTGGTCCATACTGATTAAAGGAGGTGGCTAGGATTGCATAATCTGTGGAATAGCTGTAACTGTGGGTGGAGTAAAAGTAACACTAATTATGTCCACTAGGATATTAGCTATTTCCTTTGGGTCGGAGTAAGCAGTATTATTGTAAAATAGCTCCAGATCTGTAGCTATTTTTTTTGTTTTAGCAGCTATTTTAAGTTCATATTCAGCTTTGAGATTCCTAATTGTTTCCTTCAGCTAGTTTTTTAAGGTAGGTACAATGAGATGACATAAGTATTAAGCAGTGTCTTTCTCTTAGTATATTAATGTATTCATATAGACATTCCACCTTAGGGGGTTGTTTTAAATTTCTGTTATATTTTATGCGGATAGAGGCTGCCATTTTAGTACAACTGTTTAAGTGAGAGTAGAAGTCAGAGGCTACAAAGTAGCTTTAGCTACTTGATCCATCAATGGAAGAGTGCAGTGGAATTATTTAAGTCATCAAATAACTAAAGATGATTTGCTTTTGATGAGTTCCAAACACAGAGGTATTTGCATGAGAAGTACCACCAGTTTTAAAGGAAAAGGTCACAGATTTATGGTCTCATTTAACAAGAGAAGATCATACACATTGAGATGTGCATGAAGTTGCTGTGTATTTGTGCTTCTAGTATGATGGTTAACTCTTTGTACAAGGGCATTAGCATTGCTAATGTCAAGGAATGGCCGTGCATAACAAGCCAGTTTATTGATGGATAGTTGAAGTCCCCAGTAGAAAGGTGTTGGGTTTAATGGAGATTTCATCAAAGGTGTTAATATAGCTATCATGCTCAGAAGGGGAAATGGATCATGATCCATTGCAAGTTGTAAAAGGAAATTAATCCTGACAGGTGCAGTGCAAACACCCCCCGCCCCCCCCAGAGTGCAAAATATCTATCCCAGCAGACTGCTGGTCCCCTGACATTGCAGATGCTGAGGTAACAGCCATCATCTGCAAAGCAAAACACACAGCAGCAAAGGTATGAGATGGTGTCCTGGGCTGAGGCCAACATGGACTCCAAGAATAATGGAATGCCAAATCACACTACTGCCCAATGTCAGCCTTTCCACAGGATATGTACCCAAAGAGCAGTGTACAACAACAGTGGTCCTTCACAACAAAGGTGTTGCCTGAATGGATACTGCAAACTACCACCCCAGGATCCAGACAAGCTTGGTCTGCACAGCTATGGAAAGGATCAGTATGTACCGCAGACAGAAGGCTATTGTGGACCTACTGAAACTGGACCCTACACAGTGTGGCTGTCGTAACTGCAGATCCTGCCCCTAAACATGTTTGACCCATTTGAAGCAGTCATTAAGGTCATTGATGAGGGCAATGTGGTCCACACCGCGTAGCTGGACCGTGCACATGCTTCTAGACAATACCGTACGAGTTCAGTATGGATGTGTTCACCAGCTTAAATATATACTCCTATGTCAGTAGAGGGGTTGCAAACCAGACCAAGGACAGAACTGACATGGTCAGACATGCCGCATCCATGTCAGACTACAAAGCAGATATGAGTGGCATCCCACAAGGCCTGGTCCTGCCCTCCCCCCGTTCTGTATATATGTCCCATAGGTATAGGCCAGCATGGAAGGACTGTGACTGCACATGTATGCAGAGGAGTACAAATAGCCCACCATATCTGACCCCCAGCTGACACCAGCAACCCACAAAAGGGCCACCTACAAACAGACAACTGGAGCCATAGCCATGTCAGCAAGCTAATTGCAGAACTGTGTATAGACAACCACCGTGGATATACAGTAAGTGCCCACAAATTACCACACAGGTGTTAACCCATGATGTACCTAACATGTAATGTGAGACCTGGGTACAAAAGGTGATAGATATCCTGCACTGGACAAACATGTGGCTGTAGTGTTCGCAGAAACATATACTATATACCCACCCAAACATGAAGGTTGGCAGATGTAGATAAGGGGATGTCACTGTGGCTCTGCAGTCATCCTCCATCAGCGTCACAATTGACTACAATAGCTCCTGTGGGATATACCTCAGCAGAAACCTCCATCAACTGTAAAGTCCACAACAGTACCCCACCAGGAGTAGCAAAGAGCATGAACAGATGCCATGTGTTGCCTGAGTAAACAAACTGCAGCCCCACACACTGCCATACTGCCCAGCTACAGGCAAGCTGTGCCTGATGTATGAAGCCATGTCCAACCTGGAATCAATGAACATGTTGCACCTTGTACAATCTGAATGGCAGTGAGCTATGCACATGAGAGATCTGAACCCCAGCACTGACATACATAGGACAAGCTGTACAGAATGATCCATAACACAGAAGGCACCCCCACTCTTCAGTAAACTCCTGGTACAGGTCAGCCAGAGAGTCACTTATCGACACCCCTCAAGAGGAATCCTGATGAGTGGATGGGAGATGGTAGGCTGACCCTGGGTATCACTGTTATGTCAGAGGTAGACGGAGGCACAGTATACTAACCATGACATATGTCATGGCAAACTCCAGTTACAATGTGAGTCGAAGGACAAACACACCCTGTGACTAGCATCAGAAATGGCCTAGGGAACAAAACATTGCTAGTGTTTGCCAATGTCCACCCATGTTGTGGAATACACTACCAATGTTGGACGAGCCTGGTGTAGGTAGTCCATATCTGAACATAATGCAACATGGTCATATGTGCACAACTGGCCGCTACACAGTCTGTTGTGCTCACTATGAAGATGTCAAGCAGTCATAGGACTAAAGCCCAGGATACTGGCCACCACAGTGAAAGTACTGAACCAGTACACTATATGGTACTACAGTGTTAGGTCATTATGAAAGTATGTTGAGAACTGTCTGCAAGGTATCCCATGCAATCCCTGCAGGCACAGTATAATCCCTGTTGTGGCAGACACGAAGCAGTTGGCCAGTTAGTACACAACATGACACCCAACACACAACCATAAACGTGAGATATTGTTGAAGTTCACACACACCCACATATGTGGTGGACTTCAGAGTGCAACATATGGAAAGCTCACTCTGGGCATGCTCGCACACTTTGATAAATGAGGCATATGTCAGACAACATGCCATGGAAAGGCTGAACTGGGCATGCTCACACACTTAGGCCATATCTCCGTTTAGCAGTTGGCCACACATATCTGGTATTTGTACGTGTCAGTCCAGGAACCAACCACAACACAGCAATCTGCCCAGTGCACACAGTAAATGACTACAGAGACATAAGTGATATAGTGGATCACCATCATATGCAAACATCTTCCACAGATACACAAGTTGGTCATAGGAACAGGGAATGCTATGGCAATAAAGACCTGCAAACAGTAGAACAGCACAACAAATATTGTGCATCCGACAATTGAACATATGGGTGTAGAGGTCAATACTAGCCTTGTTGCCCTGGGAATGACAGCTCAGCCAGAGTGTGCTTGGCATCTGCATCCCCAGTACAGTAGGCTACTGTGCCACTGTAAAGTAGGTCACATAAGGCAACATGTGAGGCGAGTGAGCTGTGCCTCTGTCAAGCAGGGGCACCATGGAGGTCCCAGGGATTGAATGTGCTAAGCCACAGCCATGTTGTCGGTGTGTGCTGGAAGAGGGTTGCTGAGGATCTCTAACAGTAAGTGTCCATCAATAACAGACTGAGGGGAGCCCTATCTGCCTTCTCTGGACAATTCCACTGTCAACACTGTGTTGTAATGATTATGTGTGAATGAAGTGCCACGCTGGAACTGTTCACAGATGTCCTCCCTCTGTGGGCTACAGCTCTGCAATGTATTAGCTCACTCTGTCTGTTGTACGGCTCAAATATGGCTGGTGTACACCTGACAGGTGTCTTGTTGTGGAGCAGTCATGGGTATATGTGGGATAGCATGATCAATGCAAACCATACACATGCTCATAGAATGCAATTGTCAAGGATTATGCTGAGGGACCAGTATAGTCCCCCAGCATGGGTCCTCTGAAGTCGTCCACCCCAGTCTTCACAAGTGTAGAGTGTGCTTGAGCTAAATACAGTTTGTGTGTAGTGACAACCTTGCCTGGGGGTGGAGATGGGATATGGATGTCCAGGGAAAGGTGGGTATGGTCAGATATCAACAATGGTGGTCTACCTCTGGTGTGGAACAGTGAGTACCCACATTGCAGATGGACAGGTGCAATATGTATTCCCCCATGTGGCTGTGGTGTGTGGTTCTGCCATAGCACATGGACCCACAAATTGTAGTGGCTGTAGGGTAAAGTGGTAAAGGCCTGAGTAGTTCTCACACACAATATGCCTGTACCTGATGTTAACAACTGGAATGGTGTATGTGAACACCTGCATATCCCGGCACTGTTCCCAGGGAAGCTAAGTGTGTGTCCTGGATGTGGGTGTGGTGTTCTGGACTGGTTGTGTTGTGTGTTACAGGTCCTGTGGTCACAAAGCATGGTATAGAACATAACCTGCCAGTGCGATGTGCATATCCGACCCTGACATAGGGGGCTGCAAATGCATATATATGCTATCCCCCATCTGACAGGTAGTACTACATGTACATACCTCTGTAGAAATAAAGATGTCAGCACCCTATAAATACTGCAGGTGCAGAACAGATGCCCAGTAATTTGGATAGTGTGCTCTGCTAATGCGTCTCCCTCAAGTGTCATAATATAGTTAGGTAGGGGGTTGAATCCTGCAAATGCTCAGGGTGTGTGTGTGTGTGTGTGTGTGTGTGTGTGTGTGTGTGGGTGGGTGAGTGGGGTTTGTGTGTGTGAAAGGCTGTGAGAGGGAAATGTCCCTTTTGGCAACTGGGAAAACACACTACAGGATGCACATTCCCCTTTCTAAACACTGGTGATGTCAGCACCCTATAAGTACAGCAGGAGAAGGAAAATCTCCCAGTAATGCGAATAGTGTGCTCCGCTAATGCGTTCGTCTCGAGTGTCATAACATAGTTCGGTAGGGGTTTGAGTCCTGCAAATGCTCAGTGTGTGTGGAGGGGGCTAATGTGTATGCAAGTCTGTATGAAAGAAATATCCCTTTTGGCAACTAGGAGAACACACAGGATGCACATTCCCCTTTCTAAACACTGGTGATGTCAGCACCCTATAAGTACAGCAGGAGAAGGAAAACCTCCCAGTAATGCAAATAGTGCGCTCTGCTAATGCGTCCGTTTCGAGTGTCATAACATAGTTAGGTAGGGGTTGGAATCCTGCAAATGCTCAGTGTGTGTGGAGGGGGTTAGTGTGTGTGCAAGTCTGTATGAAGGAAATATCCCTTTTGGCAACTAGGAAAACACACGGCAGGATGCACATTCCCCTTTCTAAACACTGGTGATGTCAGCACCCTATTAGTAAAGCAGGAGAAGGGAAACCTCCCAGTAATGCGAATAGCGTGCTCTGCTAATGCGTCCGTCTCGAGTGTCATAACATAGTTAAGTAGGGGTTTGAATCCTGTAAATGGTCAGTGTGTGTGGAGGGGGTTAGTGTGTGTTTAAGACTGTATGAAAAAAATATCCCTTTTGGCAACTAGGAGAACACACTACAGGATGCACATTCCCCTTTCTAAACACTGATGATGTCAGCACCCTATAAGTACAGCAGGAGAAGGAAAACCTCCCAGTAATGCGAATAGCACGCTCTGCTAATGTGTCCGTCTCGAGTGTCATAACATAGCTAGGTAGGGGTTTGAATCCTGCAAATGCTCAGTGTGTGTGAAGGGGATTAGTGTGTGTGCAAGTCTGTGTGAGGGAGATGTCCCTTTTGGCATCTGTGAAAGCACTCTACAGGATGCACATTCCCCTGTCTCAGCACAGATGATGTCAGCACCCTATAAGTACAGCAGGAGAAGGAAAACCTCCCAGTAATTCAAATAGCGCACTCTGCTAATGCACCTCTCCCGAGTGTCATAATATAGTTAAGTAGGAGTTTGAAACCTGTAAATGGCATGTGAGTGTGTTTGGATGTGGGGACTCTGTGTGTGTACAATTCTGTATGAAAAACATGTGCTTTTTTGAAATCAGGAGATCACACTACATGATGCACATTACCCTTTCCAAACAGTGATGATGACAGCACCCTATACATACAGCTGGAGAAGAAACATCTGCCAGTAATCAGAATAGCGTAACCTGCTACAGCGTCACTCTCAAGTGCCATAACATATTTAGGTAGGGGTTCGAAACCTGCAAGTGTGTGTGTGTTTGGATGTGGGGAGTTTGTGTGTGTGCATTTCTGTATGAAAAACATGTTAGTTTTGGCAATCAGGAGATCACACTACCAGATGCACATTACCCTTTCAAAACACTGATGATGTCAGCACCCTATAAGTACAGCCAGAGAAGAGGAACCATCTAGTAATCCGAATAGTGTGCTTTGCTAATGCGTCTCTCTCTCACGTGTCGTGACTTAGTTAGGTAGGGGTATGAATCCTGCAAATAGCAAGTGTGTGTGGAGGTAGTAGGGTGTGTGTAAATGCAAGTGTGAGAAAACAGATCCTCTTGGCAGATATTACAATACACCAGATGCTGCATATTCCCCCAGTAAACACAGGGGATGTCACCACACTATCAACACAGCCAAACAGGGCTAGTCGGCCAGTAATGCCAATAGTGCACTCTGCTACTGAGTCTATTACCATTGTCAGAGTACAGATAGGTATGTTTTGGTAACCCACAACTGCCACGTGTGGTTGTGTCACACATTATGACCTTGTGTGGGTCTTTGTGCATAACAATGCATGCCATTGCCTAAACCAGCAATGGCATTGCACACATGATGTATGTGTGTGACACATACACATAAATACCTGTGACCTGCAGTAGTTACCATGTCTGACACATGCCTTGAGTGGATAAATGGTATTTGCAATGTATACCAATATGACTGTGTCTTACTGTGCAGGGGCCGCACGCGGTATGTGTCTATACAGTGTGGGTGTATATGGTAAAATACCTACAGCAGGGGATACACATCTGGTCTGGGCCATATAGTCTACATGTAGTCAATGTACAGGTGCTGCATGTTCCCACCTGTTGTGGGAGTGGTAACATGTCATTCCACTGCAATTCAGTGACCACATGCTGTGAACCCTTCAACTAGTGTGTTGTAGCTACAGTAATGCTCACACACAATGTTTGGCTGGATGCAGTCCAGCCATATAAAGACAGTTCTTGAGACTGTCATATTGCCAGTGTTGTTATGGAGGATAGGTGGTTTTCCTGTGTATGGGAGGGTTGTGTGTGCCAGGCTATGAACCAGATGGCAGTCTGACACACTGTTAGCTGCACATGATTAGACCCTGATGCTTTGTGCTGTGCAAACAACCTGGAGGTGTGTGTATCTGTGGTGCCTTGGGATCCCACCCCCCTGTCCATGTGTGTTACATGTGTAGGGGACGACAGGCATGGTATGAGGCATAACCTGTCAGTGATGGGTTACACCTGTGAGCCATGAATCAGGACTCTGGTACTGCACAGACATTGCAGTTCACCGTGCTGAGGACAGTGTCTAGTGCATGCATCTTGCGGTGTACACTGCTGGTGTTGTGTAGCACCACTGTTAGTGTCCTAACCTGTGTGATACCCGCGGAGGTGGCTATGTAATCCGTGTCCTGCAGCATAAGGCAGTATGTGTGTATCAAGGAGCTTTGCCAATATACATCGGGCCATGGGTGTCACGTGCAAGCTGACCCTTGCACATCATTGTGGCTTCCCTAGCATGTTAGCACACGTTGACAGCCAGCGGATACCCTATGAATGACATTGGAGACTGAGCAGAATGTAGACATACAACACCCTTCCTACATATAGTGGTAGCATACCTGGTGAGGGTATGTTGGCAACCAAGATCAGGCTCATACTGGCCCATGCCACATGCTGAGAGATCCATTCTATGTTCTCTATCATGTAGTCCAGGGAGGTATGTCTCAGGTCATCCATAGTGGCATGGTCAATGAGTGAGTCATATGTGTCCATGCCTTTGACTGACCTGTATGCATGTGTTCTGTGGTGGACCGTAGTGCCCCTGAGGCATATCACTGTGACCTTCACCAGATACAGCCTGTTGAGTGGGACCCCAGTGCAGCACCCAAGACAGGTACCTGACACATCTGTAGCAGGTGTGTTGTGTAGCCCTACAGGCTGTGAGTGCGTGGCACACGGGATGTGTGTGCCATGTGTGGCATGTGCTCTGTTCTGACGGAACATATGCCTGTGTGCCAGCTGCGGAGGTGTGTGATGCTCAGGCAGGATGCTATTCTGAGTCCCCACGTATGCCCCAGTGTGTTCAGCATGCTGTCAGTGCATGTCTATGTCTGACTTGTATTGTAGTTACTGTAATATGACATGCCACCTGACAGGGTATGGCATTACTGGGTTCAGAGAGCTCAGTCCCCAGATTGGCTATGTGGTGGCATCCCACACATGTGATGTACGTTCCTGGCCAAGGGTAATGGCTGACTGCATACATGTGGCAGCTGTGACATTGCCACATGACTCACATAAACCACAACTGGACCATAGAGGTGATTCACAGGTTACCTTTGCAGATGCTACCCTAGTAGTGTGATTGCCATGGTGAGTACCAACACATAGGGCCAATGGGGAACAACATACTGAAGGTGTGTATGTGTGGGTGTACTGCTACTGTTTCATAGCACTGGCATATATGACTGCACACATGGGTAAATGCCAGGTAAGACATGTGCAATGTGTCACAGGCAACTTACATGCGAACAGGATGGACAGTGACGTTCTGCCATGTGTAAACCTGACATACGTATTGTACACTATGCAGATGTCACTAGGAGTCCACAGAAGCCCTGTAACTCTGCATTGCAGGTGTAAGCAGTGTTCCAGGGAACCCCAAGCGAACATGCATGCAAACAAAGCTACAGTAAGCAGGGCTGGAAGTAGTTCATTGTACAACAAAGAAGGGGTAACACTAACTGTAAGTAACAATGCAAATATGTAGGCACTATCAACATGTACCCAGGAATACACAGCGCAGATGCCCATGGTAGAACTGATATTATGTCATAGTTAATTGTGATTTGGATTACATTGGTACTGCACACATATCAACATGTGCAAACATCCACATTGCATAGTCGTTGTGGGCAACTTGACACCATTACTATACATGTCCACCACTGCATATCACTACTTGCGTTAGCTTCCCCCCTGTGCTACCCATGTATGCGGCTATCTGTTGACATCCTTACCACCGGCATGCAATTATGTGTAGCTGTTACACTTTGGTACATACTATGGGTGCAGATAACAATTCAGGACATTCATACGGTTACTGCATCAGGCATGCTGGGATATACACACAGTCATATCAGCACACTGTACTGTTACCAACATGATGCTACTAATACACTTTTATGTAGTCACCCTGTGCATCAGCAACGTGTTTACCTGTTCCCGCAATGATGTTGGAGATTGCAGGAGGTGGCACAGTGTCATCATATGCACAGGGTGTGAATTAGGTATGCCTGAGTCTGCCACTGATAGCACCAATTGACATGTGTGTGTATGTGTGTTGGTGAGGGGCAGCAGTACAGGGTGGGGCACTGTTGGTGCAGTGTGTGCGAGTATGTGGTCGCCCTAGGTGTTAACATTTATGTGTGCATGTGTATGCACGCACACAGTTCCACCTCATGGCTGCCATATACAGGGGTTTGTGGACAGCCACAGACTGCACCTGGCAGGTCATACAGATCACCCATAGTATGTACTTTTTACTATCAGAACTCCTTATTTCAAAACAATCTTTCTCTGTGATCACAAATGACATTACGACTGTATGACTGTACTGTTTCTACTGCTCTCAAAAAAAAATATATATATATATATATATATATATATATATATATATACAAACTTTGTCTTTTATAATTATGTATATACATTTTAAAATATGTAATTACCCTATTCTCACATAATTGTACTGTAAACAATTAATGCCTTTCTCAATACGTAGATAGTACTATGTGTTTTGTATTACTTTATCTAAACTAATATGTATGCATTGTTGTAATTGTTTAATCTCTATAACCTTATTTTAATCTGTGGAGCTTTTCTCCCCGGGCCTCCACTGAAAATGGAAATTATCCAGCTGGACTAGCCCGGTCAACAAATGTAAAATAAAATAAAATAAATAAATAAATAAAAAATAAAAATCAGTTTCTGTGGGCACGGACACGGTACCTGTGCCTGGCAGGGGTGCTACGGACCATATCCAGTACTAAGCCAGACTTGGTACTGTCATCAGAAGCGGGAGTGTGTTGACTGGACACAGGTCCCTGTTGGGACTCTCCAGAGCCATGTGCACGTGGTCTCCTGGGGCATTCTGATGACAGCACAGACCCAGCATCGCTTGGGGCTGCTGCTGGCACTATGGGGGCGTGCGCAGGCCTATTGTCGTCCGCACCGACTGCCAGCTGCTGCTGTTGCTGGCATACGGCCACGTCGACGCTGCAACCGCCCACCATTGCCCTGGCTCATGGACATTTGGTTGTGGAACTGCTGTAATATGTCCCCACAACGTCTGTCTATGACATCGGTGAAATTATGGATAGCATCTGCGATGTCACGCATACTGTCAGTCATGGCTGTGCGACATGCTCTCAGCTCCCTTAGACCCTGTCTGGTGTACCTTTCCATATGCGACTGTGCCTGCATGACAGCCCGAAACATAGCTGAGGTTGACAGACCTCTTTGGACATGTCTGCCAGAGGCAGTACGCCCACGGATGCTCCCACGAGAACCCATGGGCAACTGTCTGTGTGGTACCATCGCAGGACCCTGCCCATGGCTGCTGTGTGGGGAAGCATGTGCCACAGATACCACATTACCCTGGTCAATGCCCACTGTATCCTGTCCATCACCTAGGGACAATGGTGGCAAAGGATGTACTGGCAGGATGACTGTGCGCAATGATGGGGTTGACAGCTGTGTACTGTCAATTGGCTGACCAATGGCGGACCCTGACACACCTTCCTGTACCATTACACAGATATCATCATTACCAGTACCTGTGGCACCAGATTCAGGTTCCCTGCTGCAGGACACCAGAGCAGCACCAGAACCTGTGGGAGGAAGACAGGAAACACAGTTTACAGTGTCCACACATTGTTACCAGTGATGCACTTATGCACACATGCACACATGCACACATGGACACATGCACACATGGACACAGGCACACATGCACACAGACACACATGCAGACATGCACACGTAGACACATGCACACAGGCACACATGCGCACAGGCACAGATGCACACATGCAAACATGCAGACATGCACACGTGGACACATGCACGCACATGCACACATGGGCACATGCACACATGGACACATACACAAATGCTCACATGCACACGTGGACACATGCACACATGGACACATGCACACATGCACACGTGGTCACGTGTACACATGCACACATGCACACATGCACACGTGGACACAGGCACACATGCACACATGCACACATGGACACAGGCACACATGTACACATGCACACATGCACACGTGGACACAGGCACATCTGCACACATGCACACATGCACACATGGGCACAGGCACACCTGCACACATGCACACATGCACACCCCGCAGTATACACACAGAGCACTACTGAGTTACACTAGTGTTACTAGCACTAACAGGACTATTATAGATATTGTTAAACACACTCACCAGCATGGATGGCCTGCCTTGCTGTAACCCCGGAGGGACCTGCAGAAATGATGAGATTAATGTCAGTGGGCACAACTGTGCCATTGATACTGCATATGATACAGTGCAGTAGTACACCAGCTGCCTTTCACACATCAGCTGCTGATATTGCCAATATCACACATGCACAATTACATACTATGATGACAGCTTCATACCACGGACACACCTTACACATGCATTAACTAACAGTAAACACACTCACCAGCATGGATGGCCTGCCTTGCTGTAACCCCGGAGGTACCTGCAGAAATGATGAGATTAATGTCAGTGGGCACAACTGTGCCATTGATACTGCATATGATACAGTGCAGTAGTACACCAGCTGCCTTTCACACATCAGCTGCTGATATTGCCAATATCACACATGCACAATTACATACTATGATGACAGCTTCATACCACGGACACACCTTACACATGCATTAACTAACAGTGTACAGAACAGTCAAGTGTACATATGGCATATTACCTGCATGCTCCATGTTGTGCTGCTGTGTGAATCCAGCCTCCATCATGATGCAGGTGTATTGCTGTTGCTGTTCCGGGGCTGGAGCCACAACACTTAGGAGTAGCCCCTCCAGTCTGGTGAGGGGGGGATGTGTGGCCACCCCACCTCCTGTGGCAACCTGTTGCCTGTGGATATCCGACATACGCTGATGGACATTTCTGATAAAATCACTGCAGTGATGTTGTACCTGCTCATATGTCCTATTATGCATGCCAATGTCATTTACCCTACGGACAAGGTCTTGCCACAGTGCAGCCCTCTCCTGCTGATTCTGACTGGTGCGAGAAAACAGCATGTCATACTCCCGCACCAGGCTCTGGTGTATCTCCTCATCTTCCGCTGCAGAGTAGGTGGGATTATTCTGATGCGCAATCTCCCTGGAAGAGAACACACACAGGATATCAGCAGACTATGTCAGCAATATATGGCACACATACTATACATGATACTCATGTGTAGTGATATACTACTACTCCCATATGTTGCATGTGTGTGTCTCGTGGTGGATACACAAGTACATGGCCAGATATCAGTGCTCAGCCAACACCTGTGCAACAATACCTGCCACATTCCACACAACATAGTAGCATGCCCCATCGGTCAGCACACACTGACAGGTCCAATGCACAACCTCACTCTGGGGGTTCATCCCAAGGTACTGTATGTGGGACGCCATCCATTAGTGTGATGTCGACACAAGTTACTCGGCCTGGATATACATATCCCACCACCACCACCAGCACAGTAGACTACTTTGATATGTATGTGATTAGACAGTTATTCACTTGTTAGGACTGAGATGGTATCCATGCAGCACACTGGGCCAGTGGAAGCCACAACCCACACTGCAGACCCCTTTGCAAATGCTTACCACGGACATCCCACAAATTGCATGGAACTTGCACAAACATTTCTAACCCAGACCCTATGCACAAAGGTTAGGCATCCTGCCCGGTGGACCCCAGACAGAGGCAGATTGTATAACAATAGCAGGAGGCTACTGCAGGACAGAGCAGATTCACATTAAGGGAAGGCATCTGTGGTCAGCACTGGTAATACACTACGGTCTCTCATAACAACGGCCACAGCCTACTCTGGGAGGGAAATGGCCACAAACACTATGGATAACCACAAGGCCTTCTTCAGTTATGTTACACATATGGACCGAATGCCTCAGATATGCTCTGCGTTAATACACACCTACTTAACATTCACCAAACACACATATATTGGCAACATTCTTGCAGATAGGTTCGGTGCATGTATCCTCCCTCCTTCTCCCCCACCAGTTGAAATACTTATCACAGCTGTATGTAACCTCCCTATCATCTCACATGTCCAGGTGAGGGCCGCCCTCAGCAAAGCAGAACACACAGCATCACTGTGACCTGATGGTATCCCTGGATGTGTGCTGCATGCACTCCAAGAGGACATACAACCGCATATAAGACTGATAATTAATCTTGGCCGTACTACAGGATATGTACCTGTACAATGGCATACAGCAACAGTGGTCCCACACCACTAAGGAGGCACCTCTACTGACCCTGGGAACTACCACATCATATGCATAACCGGCCTGGTCTGCTAAACTATGGAATTAAAAACTCGGTACTAAAGACAAACCAAATAAACCAAAAGGATCCAACACGTCACTGAAGACAAAAACACAGGTTTATTGCAGGTAAACGTAAAGCGCTTTTCGTCGCTCAGATTTTGAGCAACTTCCTCAGACATTCAAACCTTAATTAATTTACATATTTATACTCTCACGTCACTAGCATCATTAACAAGAGTATCAATTAACAAATTCAGCAAATTAAAAAACAAGTAATGTAAAAAACCCCAACTATTAGCAGCAAAAAGATCTATGTATATATGTGTAATAAAGCAAAATATTATATGCTTATGTTACATAAAGTATATATATGTGTATACTAAAACGTAAAATACTTAAAAACCACTTCTCTGTTAATAAAACTGAGTCAGTACTCAAAACGTAATGCTAAACTAATTTGATGTAAAGACAGCCAACAAGTCATGCAAGATAAATTTAAAAATACTACCAGTTGCTAAATACGATTTAAATAAATCAATATATTGGTCTGAAATCAGACTGGTCTTATAAGTCAAAAAGCAGAGTCTCATAATATATTACATTATTATGTTAAAGTACTAATATTAGGTGTCATTGAATAAGAAAATAATTAAGCACTATAATATAAATACCTACATGTACCTAAGCTTCTCAAGTTGAAATAATAAAGAAGTGTATCTTAACATATGACTGGGCACAGTTCAAAACCTATTAAGTACAAGAATTTAAAAATAAACATACAGAAGCAAAACTCAAAACAACTATTCAAAGAAAGCCACTGAGTTCAGAAAAACTAAAAAGTGTCTAAAAAATTAAAACAATAAGGGAATAAAGTTTAAATAAAGATGAATAAAATTAAGAGGGACCATGAGGATTTCTCTAGGGGAAACATCTTTGTTTGGCCCAGAAACCCACGGTATCAGAGGGATTCCAGAGAACGTGATGAGTGGATGAATGAGGCGCGTACCTTTACAGGATTCACTGGGCTTCAGAGGGACTCTAGAGAGCATGACGAGCTGCCGGTGGAAGTACGTACTACAGCAGGACGTACAGAGCCTGCCTGCGTCGTCAATGGATGACGCACCACCATAGCCGATACAGTCGATCTGCCTTCACCATCCACTCGCCATTCACAGGGAGGCGATATAGATACAGGGGATACCTCCACATGCATGACTCTGGCCACCGACACCACCAGTGCCGGTTTGCGTTGTTCTGGGGAGCAATATAGGATCGAAGCGGGAGCTTCCTCCTTGTTGGCTGAGAAGGACGTCATGTCGACCGTTGTACAGGACATGGAAGAGGTGAATACAGGGACTGGAGCATGTCCCAAGGCTTCACAGGGACGAAAGCGTTTTTTGGAACTTTTACCGGTGCCTGTCAAGAAGAGAGGGATCAGAAAAAGATCACAGAGTGACGACAGAGAGGCAGGGAAAAGGAGGAGAACCCTCCAGTGACTCCTGGCCTCCATCACAATATTGTTTATAATTTATCTTCACATTCTTTAACTACGGATGAACTGTTCGTTTTGAACAAGGGACTAACTTTTGTGCCCAGCAACCCTTGCATGCACAATGAGGTAATTACTGACATTATGTTGTTTTGTAGAAATTTAATGTTGAAGAGTATGTTTGGAAATGATACATCTGATTATAACATGCCTAAGAAAGCAAGTGGATTTATACCACAGCTTTCACCCACTTTACACCTTTTTTTGAGTGCTTGTGAGAAAGATATGGCCAAATATTATACTGAAGGTCTTTTTTCTAAATATTATAATTTAACTATAGAGCAGGCCAGAGCTTTAAAGGAATTAGCTAATAATGACTCTATAATAATAAAAAAGGTGGACAAGGGGGGAGCAATCGTTTTAATGGATGCTGTATGGTACAATAATAAGATAAAACATTTGTTACAAGATGATATAGCCTACATGGAGATTAATCCGGTATCTGTGAAGCGTATTGTTGATAAAGTGCATATGAAGTTAATTACCCTGAAGAACAACTTGAGCATCACAGAAGACACCTATCGGTTCTTACTGATTGAGAAACCAATGATTCCAATATTCAAGGCCTTACCCAAACTGCATAAGTGTCCAAATGACCCACCCCTTAGGCCGATTGTTTCGGGCAGGGGGTGGGTAACTGAAAATGTATCCATATGGGTAGACTTTCTATTAAAGCCATACATTAAACAAATGGAAAACATCTTGATAGATACAGGACATTTTTTACAGATTTTGGGGAATGTTACTAAACCTGCTAGTGTTGACAATGTTCTTATGGTCACTTTGGACATCAACAGCCTTTTTACTGTGATTAATAATGATTATGGCATTAATTCAGTAATTGAACTTTTAACAGGTTTGGGAGTCACTGAGAAAAAAATAGAACTCGTTAAAGATTTGTTAACAATAGTGTTGGATAATAATGTTTTTCTGGGAGCTGGCTCCACGTATAGGCAAGCACAGGGTGTTGCCATGGGCACACCCTGTGCCAATACCTATGCGAACCTGGTCCTCTCGAAATGGGAAACCATGAATATTTTGGAAAATGATACTTGGAAGGATTACATTTTAATGTATGTAAGATTTGTAGATGATATTTTTATTCTTTGGAATGGAGAACATGACACTTTTAATAGGTTTTTGTCACATCTACATACCACCACCACCTTTCTCAAGTTCAGTGCCAATACGTCTTACCACAGTCTAGATTTCTTAGATGTGAGGGTCACACAACAACAGGCAGGCTTTTCATCCAGTCTACATAAAAAAGACTGTTGGAAAAACACCTTGCTGTCCTACGACAGCATGCATCCCCGCCACCTTTTTCCAAATATTGTTAGAGGACAAGTGAGCCGTGCCTCCAGGATTAACACGGATGACATGCAATTTGAACAAGAGTTAGTGAATCTAACAGGTCATTTTGAGCAGAGAGGCTATGGGAAGAATATGGTGAGGAATGTTATAGATAACAGTAAGGTTTATAGACAGACTAAATTTAGACCTTGGCTCAATAGGAATCAGCATCAGGCTCCTGCAGTGTATATGCAGGATGCCCCCATACAGAGAGGTACTAAGATGCTGTTCACCTATGGGAGTAATATTAGTGACATTTGTAAAATTGTTAACAGCAACTGGAAGATTCTCACCAGTGATACCAGTTTAAAGGGGCTAATCGATAATAGACCTCATTTTCAATATAGGAGGAACAAGAATTTGAGTGACTTTTTATGCAAAGAGAAAAGTCTTTCTGAGAGTAGGCCATTTAAGAACATGGCAGGTACACTTCCTTGTGGTACGTGCAAAGCTTGTAGCTTTATTAATAAAGAGGTTAACTTCTTACACAGAACAACAGGTAAGAACATTGTTCTTAAAGGTAGGGCCACTTGTAGGACCCCAAACGTGGTCTATTTGGCTGAATGCACAAAGTGTCCCAGTTTTTATGTGGGAATGACCACAAATATGTTTAAGGTAAGAATCCTACAACATCTAGGTAGTATAAGGAATAGGGATGACAGTAATGCCCTATTCAGGCATATATGTATATATCCAACACACAGTTTTTTGTTTAGAGTAATAGTCAACATTAGACTGAATAACCGGGGGGGGATGTCAAGTTGCAGACTGCTCTGGATGAAACCAAATGGATCATAGATTTAATGGCACACATATCCCCTGGTCTTAATGATGTTATTCCTTTAAAACCCACACTTTTGAGAAGGCGTGTGTTTCATTGACTTGGAAGGATTTTATTGGTTGAGAATCATTTAAAAAGAAGGTGTATGAAGTGTTTGATGTCTGATGAAGGGTGTAACCCGAACGCGCTTACTTTTTCACTTTATCTGCATTTGGATTACCTGGACTACTTGTTTTTAAGTTTTTATTAAAAGTTTTATTGAGCAGCAGCAGTGTCCTGCCATCTTTCTTCTTGTACATTCATATCTAGCTTTGTTCAGCTACATCATCCTGCTACATTTGCTTTATATAGCTATAGACAAGTGTGGATGTTTGGTATATCAGACAATCATACTATCTGCATATTGCAGACTGAGAGCAACATATCCAGAATTTGGGATACACATTCCAGATGCAGCAACACTTTGAGCAGATTTTGCTGTTTGGTTTTGATTCTCACATGCATTTCATTCTGTACTGACTGCAGTATACTTTATTCAGGGGTTATTACTACTGTATTGCTGGATTCATGACACTTTCTCACACTCTCTCACTTGTTTTCATTTCACTATTCAGGATGGTACTTACTTCTAGGCTTTATTGACATGTTTTACCTGTAGTTATTACAATCCTTTCCAGCAGTCTCACTTCTGTCATGTTTCAGTATTTCAACAGGGATATATTTCACACATGTGATTTGATCATCTTCAGCAGCTGTACTTTTCAGCCTGCTGCAGGTTGTTTACTATTTTCTTACAAGTGGGGCATCTTTATTTCAGAATTTATGTCAGACATTTTCATTTTTCTGTTTGGATTACAGACTGCAAAACACTTTTGTAATCAAGCAATACTTGCAAACACTTTTACATTGTTACTTGCACATTTTATTACTTAGTGACTACACTGCACTCTTTTGCTAACTGTCATACTTTTATATTTCTTTACAGTTACTGGTAGTGGATTACTGACATGCCTGGTGGCGCAACCGCACCAGCCTATCGCCATAGGCTCTGCAGTTTGCAGAACGGACACCTGCAGCTGTAATATAAATGAAGTAATATTGGAATACACATCTCCATAATATCAGCTAGTTTAATTTTTTACATACATAATTAAATGTAACTTACTCAGTAGTGGGGCATTGGGCATTTGCCGGGCCTCTTGGATCCAAAGGTTCAATTGGTCCTGCTTGCATCTCTTCAGGTCCGCATGGTGGTGACGGACCTGCTCACCAGTCCTTGGAATCCCTGTGGCACTGGTGAGATCATGAGCCAACCGGTCCCACGCCTCAGCCCTATATGCTCCCCACAGGACCTGGCCCTGCATGAGTTGGGCCTCATGATTGTGGACTAGGAGCCAGACCATGTACCTGGACTCCTCAATGCCCCACCTCTGTGCTCAAAATCAACTACCCTCACCTACTCCTGTCATTCTGGCTGCAAGTCAGTTCTACAATCGTTTATGCTGTGTATTCCCGCCTATGGGGCTTATATAGTCCATTTTTCCCGCACATATCTGTAACTGGCCATTTTGGAATTGTATCAACTTCACTAAACCTGCATTGTCATGCTCCAGTTTGTATTCATTCCTATATATTTGCTATTATTGCATTTAAAGGTACTGCTGTCATGGCTTAGTGGTTCAGTACCTTGACTATGGTGTATAGTATCCTGGGTTCGAACCTGGCCACTACTTTTTATTTTTTATGACTGTCTAGACAAGCTGAGGGGTGTGTCTGTGTAAAGGCAGTTTTGATACGACTTGCTCAACGTTGCCTGTAGGTTAGCTTGTTTGCGCGGAGCTTTATTACTCCATTTTCTATGGATGCATATGCTTTGAAAGCAATGCTTAGTAAGAATTGAAACTTGCTATTGGATGATGCCAACATTAGAAACAATATAGAACCAAGGCCAAGGTGTGTTTTCTGTAGAGGATGTAACTTCAAAAATATGTTAGAACATATAGTCATTAAACCTGTACAGAACCCAGGGATGCTTAAATGTGAAGCAAGCACCCAATGTAGACATATGGATATAGGGGCTAGCTTCATGATTAACAGTATTAGATTTAATATGTCTAAGAAATTGAATTGCAATTCTAAAATGATAGTCTACCTTGCTAGCTGTCAGGGTTGTCATGCCTTTTATATTGGTAAGACTGAGCATAGGCTAAAAGATCAGGTATATGAGCATTTATATAACATCACAAAGAAAAAACCTGAAAATGCTCTGGCAAGACATATCATTAGCAACGCAAACCATCACTTTAGGGTTAAAGCGATTGACCAGGTCACTCATAATCCTAGAGGCAGCCCTTGTAATTTATTACTAGAAAAGTTAGAATTAATGTGGCAATTACATGTGATTGCACACAGTTATTCAGGCTTAAATTATATGTGTTCCATAACCTGTTTATTGAAATTGAAAACTCTAGAAAGATAGGGTACAAAGTTGCAGACACTTGTGAATGTTAGTTTTTAGATATATTTTAGATATATTTAAATTATTTTAGTGGATATACGTTAAGTAATAATTCTGTTTTTGAACTTATTGTTTATATTTGTTTATTATATATCAAAATTACATTATTATATTGTTTTTAATGAGAACAAGGTTGTCATGTGGTGATAGGAGGGCTATTTAAACTAAGCAATGTTTTTACTGTGTATCTGATGATGTCTGGGTAGGAACCCAGACGAAAAGCGCTTTTTTGTGGTGAGAGTCTCTTGGTTGTCTTCCAAGTTGTTTATTTTTAGAAATAGAATATGTTTTTTCTCGAAGTGGGTCGGTACAGCACTTTAGTTCACATGTCAGTACATCTATGTTGTAATGTTGATGTCAAACACTGCATACATCATAATGCAAGGGACCTTAAGAATATAGTCAGTGATATTTCTCACATGTGCAGGCTGATTGCAATAAAGCAGTGAGTAACACACCTCAAGGAAAGCAATCCCAAAATACTCAGATGTCGCTTTACCATATATATGTAGTAATAATTAAAAATAAATGTTTACTCATTCCTACATCAGAATGTAGGAAGCAGTTACGTTGCAAGTTATCATGTAAATCCTCCAGAACACAGCACAACTCCTTGTAGTTATGCACAGATTACTTGCATAGCCATTAACACATATTCCACAAATATCTATCACAATGATGCTTTTGTGTTAAGTAATACATTTTATTACATTACTCATCCATAAAGTAAAGTTCTTTGCTGTGACCACAAAGCTCCATTTCCTGCCAGCCCATTTTCCCTCAACTCCTGGCATTGCAAGAGTTGCATCTGTGGCCTTATACCCAGGTGGAGTTCTTGCAGGATAACTCCACCAGCACATGAACCCCCCCCCCCCCACCACCACCAAATGGGAGTGTCATCATGAGCTACTCACTCCTGTCCATACTGGGATAGCTTATCCAACTTGAGGGCTACCAAATAAACATAAATCAACTAAGGTTTAGTCTGTCACTGCTCGTCTAAGCTGCACATCTTATGGGATTTTACAAATATGTTACTCATGGGATTTGAAAATTGATAGCCTGGAACTGCCTGAAATACACTGATGCTTACAGCTCCTCACTAACAATACTGCCACAACAAGAACAGGCTGAACTAGAACTTGAAACAGCAACTCAAAATGGTGCATTACAGGCCAAAGCCCTTGACCTTGGACCTCAGAATTTACTCATCCTTCATTAGAGATGTACACATTCAGGGAGTCATTTGCAATTCATTATTTTTACTGACTGTATATAGCCTTTGTCACAGACCCTATACAGTTACCTATGTGATTGCAAACATAATGATAAAACATGCCCTTTTTTGCATGTCTGCTTATTTCCTTAGGAAAGACCTTGGTGGGGGAATGATTTTCAAAAAGTCATGTTTGCAGCATCAGATCAGGTCTCATCATTTTGCTGACATTCATCTTCTTGTAATGTGTAGCTGCTTTTACACCAGTACTGCTGTCAGTAAGCATGATCCTGACAATGTCAGTATGGAGTCCTAACTGTGCTGCTACACAGACGTATACCGCTTCCTTCTTCTTCTTTCAGCTTTTCCCGGTTAGGGGTCGCCACAGCAGAACTCCGGTCCGCTAATGATTGGCAATAGATTTTTACGGTGCCGAGGTGCCAGCTGATTGCCCAACCTTCAACGAAGGCATGCCCATTCACACATGTCTTTCGAACGCCAGCCACTTGACCGTGGGGAGGACATGCAGATTCCACACAGAAGGTGCTCCAGCCAAGAATCAAACGGGAGAACCTCTTGCTGTGAGGTGACAACACTACCGCTGCACCACCATGCACATTAAATAGAATCATGACTCACAGACACATCTTATTCATGTCAAGATATGCATTTACATATGCGTGATGCAAAATATTGCTTTTGGAAACAGTGTTTATGTATTCCCTGGTGAAGATCTGTGTGCTCTTTAAACTGTGTAATGTTGTGGTGTTTGCTTATTTATTTATTTGTTTGTTTGTTTGTGTATTTATTTATTTATTTATGTTGTATTTTTAATTTTGTGTTAGCACACAATCTCTATCTCTCACCATTGCTGTTCCTGTTTAACAAACTCACCCTTGAATGGCTATTCTTTCCTCAGTTTGTTCATTTGTATTCTGACTGCTTTTTCACTGATTCATTCAGTTTAAATAGGTATTATTTGCTGCATTAATCTTTCTGGGTGTATTAGATTTCCTGCATGCTATAGATTTCTAGTTTTTTTTCTAGATAAGCAGATATTTTTTTGATTTTATTATTTATTTATTGTAAAGTTAGTTGTTGTTTCTGTAACAGAGTTGTAATGTACCCTGATTTTCTCCCCTACGACACCTGCAGATATCTTCACTCTGGGTTTTAGGAGACAATGTTACATTTTGTCAGATTCAGCCTTCCACAAATTCAGAACACTACATTTTGATTGACATGATAGTACTTACTGTGAAACACAATTTTGAGGATTAATTGAAAATAAAGGTGTACTCACTAGAAATCCCATTTTGAGCATGCCAGATTTAACAGCTCCCTTTAAAGAAGACTGTAGTTCTACTTGTCTGAGTGACATTCCCTGGAGGGCATAATGAAGGATCCTGCCCTTAGACATGGCTGCAAGAATGGTGTTTGTTTTTCTTAGGTCCTTTCTGTCTTTTTTTTTCATTTGTTTCCTTCCCAAGAAGGAAGTCAGTCTACTGAGACATTTTCAACCTCCATTGTAACTCATATGGCTACCTTTACTCCTTTCATTTCTTTCACTTAGATCATTTCCTATGCATGGAATGTTGCATCCACTAATGTATCCTCCCTGTTCCTGCTGTACACTGCATACCTCTCAACCTCTTAGAGCAAAATATCTGGACAAAGCCTGAAATGATGGGGGGGGGCAAATAGGGACATATTTTAAATATTGCTGTTACAAACTTAGAAAGTTGACCCAAAGCAATAGGTTTTGCATTAGCATGGATTTTCTGAAGGATGTGGAGTCGTAAACTCAAATATTTGTCATTATTTAATTACTTCAGTCCTCACCTATTTGCCAGAAAGGTACAGATTTTAAGAGGAGCTCACCAAAAATATGAGGCAAAAATGTAGACATTCTGCGAAAATTTGTATAGTTGAGAGGAATGGTACACTATGATCTGTGTCATGATTTCTGTAACTGATATAGTAGTGATTTTGTGTGGGGGGGACAGTGTTTGTGTGTGGAGGGGAGGTGTATACAGATGTGGAAATAAGATGCCTGCTATTCCCTTAGTCTCCTGCTGCTTGCTGTTGCAACTGCCAGCATTTTTAGCTGTCTACCCTTGTTTAAAGACAAAAGGGATATGCATCCCATTACATATCACTTACATGTGTGAATGAGATTAAGAATAAAGTGTCTGAGATGGTAGCTAACAGCACCCAGACAGATGTTACATTACCATAGCTATGTGCAATTTTGCAGAATCAGGACAGGATGCCCACAGTCTTCACATCAATTTAAATTGCCATATATAAGTACTGTGGAGCAGAAGCAACAACACTACTATGGGTATGTGCAGTAAAGTAGAAGCATGTGCCCTACTCCACCAAACAACACAATGCCACAACAATGCAGCTGCCAACAGTGTCACACATAGCAAACAGACAGTCACCCAAAGCAACCAGCGTAGTATTTCCTTGTATCAGTCTGAGGAAACATATTATATTAGAAACATAGTTGTGAAACACAGAAACACATTATTAAATGTGGCATAACACACAGTAGAAATGGTAAGCTCTCAGTATAACATTTGGAGAATCCCTGTCTCACCTCTGCTTCTCCTGCCTGGAGATCTCAAGGGCAGCGGTGCTGGTCATTGTATCAGTGCCTGCACTACTCACCAATAGTGGGATAATGGTCATCCTGGACAGCTCATCTAGTAGGTTGTACTAGCTCTCCAGCTTACAAAATAGACCTCAATAGGGTCTGTGCATCCACACCCTAAACTGGCTCTGTCAGAGAAATAGCATAGTTTTGCTCTTCTTAACACAATGGTAGACACCCTCCATAGGGTGCTAGCACTGGCTACCATCATCATGAATCTACTGCAGTGCTAAATGGCAGACATAGAATCAAATCCTACCTGGAACTTTGAATTGCTTCTACTGCATCTTAGCACTACACCATAACATGACATATGTACATGCACAAGTACTAACATACATGTATATGCACAGCTGTGAATACCCTTTTGTAACAGTAATATATGTATGAAAGCACTATGCTCAGTCGTAATGGTTATGTTCAATTTTATGATTTAAGTTCATTTTATCTAAAGCGAAAAAATAATGGTTCATGTGATGTAAACCACAAATGACTGAATCACATTTGATTGAAAACTATGTTAGCTTGTAGAGAATTTTCAGTCATATGTGATTCAGTCATCTGTGGTTTACATCAAATGAATTTTAGATCAAATAAACCAATTACTTTTGTTAAGCACAATGCCTAATGTGTGTTAGAGGTCTTCAATATCCACTTAGTTCACAGTGAGCATTTAAAAGGTAAAGCCAGTAAGACATTTTAGCTTGCTTTTCTTGATTACAACCATTACCACAGCAACATAGAGGAGGTCACTATCTGGATGCCCTGTGAATTTGGGAACAGTATGTTGGTGGTTGAGCTCAAAACATGAAAAAAATAGACAGATTTATAACTTTTGCTTTCTGTAGAGGAAACCACAAAATCATCCTTGCACTGCACCAGCTCTGTAAAATTTACATTTTCATTCCTTGTTCAACATTTTGTCATCACCTCTGCATCATTATGAGAAATGCTTCTTTCCATTTGACCTCAAAATCTGGAGCAGGTTGTGGTTCTGTGACATTGCTAGGAATGCCTGAAGTCTGATATCTGCTTGAACTTAAAAAAAAATAATTTGAAATCAAATTCTGTCTCTGGCTACCCACATTATTAGCCCACATTATTGTTCTTTTGGAAGGCTTTACTACCTCCACTCCTTAAGTCAAGTGTCATTGTACATCAATGAAAGTGGATTTTTTTCACTTTCACAGCATCTTCTTCTTCTTCTTTCGGCTTTTCCCTGTTAGGGGTCGCCACAGTGGATCACCTGTCCGCTCATGATTAGCAGTAGTGTTTTTACAGTGTCGAGTTGCCAGCCCAGCACCCAACCTTCCACGGAAGGCACACAAATGCACACACTCACACCTAGGGCCAATTTAGAGTGACCAATCCACCTACAGCATGTCTTTGGGATGTGGGAGGAAACCAGAGCACCAGGAGGAAACCCATGTGACCACAGGGAGGACATACAGACTCTGCACATTAGACACCCCAGCCGAGGATCAAACTGGAAAACCTCTTGCTGTGAGGTGACAACACTAACCACTGCACCACTGTGGCCGCCCTTTCACTTTCACAGCATCTAAGATTGATAAATTATCACATGCAAAGCAGTATTCACACTTGCAGCATTCAGATCATCTGTGCTACCCCAAAATGTGACCTTGTAAGCATAGCCATACAGTAGGAGTTCTTATCCTCTGCTTTCTTTAAACACAAACATATAGTGCTTATTCACTTATTCAGACTCTGTAGCATTGTTTATACTAATATTTCCAGTGCAGTTTCCTATGGCCTAATCTATTTTTGCATATGCTACAATCAAAACTAGCCAATGCCTGACTATGATAGATACACACACACACACACACACACACACACACACACACACACACACACACACACACACACACACACACACACACACACACACACACACACACACACACACACACACACACACACACACACACACACACACACACACACACACACACACACACACACACACACACACACACTTGGGCTGAGGGCAAAGCTTCACCTCTCAAATTACCTTGATTTTTCAGTCATCCCTGATTTTGCCTCACATTTTTGTCCTGTCCTTCATTATCTTCTTCATTTTCTAGCAAATCACTTAATCAGTAATGCTAATCATTAGACTTTCATAGCTCCTACAGCCTAAGGCCTGGTGCTAATTGGGAGAACCTATAAAAATCAGCATCACCAAAGTGATGTGTCCTACAGCAAGTGTCCTACCCAGTCAATCAGTAGAGAGAGAGAGATACAGAGAGCCTTCCCAGTGGCTATCGTAAAAAAGCAAAGCAGTAGCCTGCAATCTAGCACTAGTGCTGTCTTTTTAAAATGGCACCACACAGTGCTAAAGAAGTTGTCATGTTGATGTGGTAAATAACTGTGCAATGTATTTGGGATATAAGTACACTATAGTGTGTGTGTGTGTGTGTGTGTGTATGTGTGTGTGTGTGTGTGTGTGTGTGTGTGTGTGTGTTCATGTGTGTGCTCACACAGAGGGCAAAGCTCTGTCTCTCAAATGTCCCTGATTTTCCATACATCGCTGATTTTATTTCATATTTTTGCCATCCCCCACAAAATTTTTGATTTTCTAGTAAATCTCTAAAGATTACAGTCAGTCAGTAACGTGTCATTAGAGTTTCATAGATCTTATTTTCAGAAAATGCATGTCTGTGCAACACCTGCTGTGATCTTAACTTTTTTAAGTGAATTAGAGTTGTCTGCCTGTTATTTGTCCTCGGTTTTGCAGAACAACCCTGATTTTGCCTCATATTTTTGCCTTGTCCTTTGGTAAATTCTTTATTTTTGGGAAATTCGTTGAGAATTATAGTTAATTAATAATACCCATCAACAGAGTTTAATGACTCTTTTTGTGCAAAAAAATGTATAACAATGCTACAGTTGTTGTTTTTTTTAACTTTTTAAATGAATTAGAGTTGTCTGACACTTAGTGAAGAGGATTAAGACTCTGAGCCATTAACAAAATGCTTCTTGTAATGAAATGTAGAGGATGTGATTCCTTCCATCTCCACATGCCTGCTGTGTGACTTTGATAAAGTCATTTAAACAGACAGTGCTCATGGCTTGTCCTGAAAAGGTGCACTTTGTCCAGTGGGTTTTCAAATTTAAAAGATAAAATCAAAAATTTGACTCCCATTATTTTTGTTTTTGTCCAGATTTCTGTATCAAATAAGTTGAGAGCTATTTGGACCTGTTCCTTATAGAATCTGTAACTTTCTGGCAAAGTGTTGTAGATTAACGTCACTAAATAATGACAGGCATGTGAGTTTCAGATGGTGTATCCTTCAAAAATATTTGCTAATGTAAATTCATTATTGTACAAACACTTTGCCAGAAAGTTACAGATTCTATAAGGAACAGGTCCAAATAGCTCTCAACTTATTTGATACAGAAATCTGGACAAAAACAAAAATAATGGGGGGTCAAATTTTAGATTTTATCTTTTAAATTTGTAAACCCACTGGACAAAGTGCACCTTTTCAGGACAAGCCATGAGCACTGTCTGTTTAAATGATTTTATCAAAGTCACACAGCAGGCATGTGGAGATGGAAGGAAAGCACCTTAAATTAGATTTTCATAAACAGTCACCACCAAACTTACAAAATAGGAATCCTCCCCGAAGATATAAGCGACCATTCACTGACCTTCATAATCAGATTTAAGAGTGACATTCCAAACCCAGGCCTACAGGACAGTAAGGACCAAAAATAATTTTAACCCCAACAGCTTTCAAAAAGAACTTCTGGCATGTGATTGGTCACCCCTGAAAAACGTACCTCTAGAGGAAGCAGTAAAATACTTTAATTCAAAATTCTTAGCTATTTTAGACTACCACGCCCCAACATGTACAATTAGAGCCAGGACTAAACCAGCCCCATGGCTCTCAAAAACCACCAAACAAAAAATCCTCCTTAGAAATAAACTGTGGGCAAACTGGCATTCTACTAAAAACCCTATAGATCAATTAAAGTTTAGACAGCTTAGAAATGAAACAAAAAAGCCATATTGTTAGACAAAAGGAATTTTTACTTTGAGCTACAACAAACCCACCAAAATAAACCACAACAATTTTGGTCAGGCATTAATAAACTCTTGCACCCAGGTCATCCAGTCATACCCATCCCTTTAGGCTCTGATCATGACAATCCCAAATAGCCAATACCTTTAACACTTTTTTCACAGAGACCATTCAATCTCTGGCCAATCGGCCATCCCCTGATACATCATCATCAACCACCTCCATTACTAATACACCCCCATCATTTCACTTTCAACCTGTCCCTACATCCCTTGTCTGCACCCTTTTACATAAGCTTAAACCTACCACCCTCTCTGCAGACCTAATATCTACAAAAAGCTGCAAAAGACATAGCCTACCCTATTTCCACCCTGATTAATAGAACTATAACCGAAGGAACTATCCCATCAATCTGGAAAATTTCACAAATTATCCCCTTGCATAAGGGTGGTAACTCCAACGAATTATCAAATTACAGACCAATAGCCATATTATCCCCTCTGGCAAAGATTATGGAGAAATGCATTCATAAGCAGCTGTTAAACCACCTAATAGAAAACAATTTACTAGCCAACTGTCAACATGGTTTTAGACCGTTTCATGGCACCACCTCTGCTCTTTTATCTTTCACAGACTGTAGTAATAAGAATTGCAACAGTGACACTTTATCCTCAGCCCTCTTCATTGATCTTTCAAAAGCCTTCGATATGGTTAACCACCACTTACTCATTAATATTCTCACGATATGGTTAACCACCACTTACTCATTAATATTCTCACGATATGGTTAACCACCACTTACTCATTAATATTCTCACGATATGGTTAACCACCACTTACTCATTAATATTCTCATGATATGGTTAACCACCACTTACTCATTAATATTCTCACTATATGGTTAACTACCACTTACTCATTAATATTCTCATGATATGGTTAACCACCACTTATTCATTAATATTCTCATGATATGATTAACTACCACTTACTCATTAATATTCTCACTATATGGTTAACTACCACTTACTCATTAATATTCTCACGATATGGTTAACCACCACTTACTCATTAATATTCTCACTATATGGTTAACTACCACTTACTCATTAATATTCTCACGATATGGTTAACTACCACTTACTCATTAATATTCTCATGATATGGTTAACCACCACTTACTCATTAATATTCTCACGATATGGTTAACTACCACTTACTCATTAATATTCTCATGATATGGTTAACCACCACTTACTCATTAATATTCTCACGATATGGTTAACTACCACTTACTCATTAATATTCTCATGATATGGTTAACCACCACTTACTCATTAATATTCTCACGATATGTTTAACCACCACTTACTCATTAATATCTCACGATATGGTTAACCACCACTTACTCATTAATATTCTCATGATATGATTAACTACCACTTACTCATTAATATTCTCACGATATGGTTAACCACCACTTACTCATTAATATTCTCATGATATGTTTAACCATCACTTACTCATTAATATTCTCACAATATGTTTAACCACCACTTACTCATTAATATTCTCACGATATGGTTAACCACCACTTACTCATTAATATTCTCACGATATGGTTAACTACCACTTACTCATTAATATTCTCACGATATGGTTAACCACCACTTACTCATTAATATTCTCACGATATGTTTAACCACCACTTACTCATTAATATTCTCACGATATGGTTAACCACCACTTACTCATTAATATTCTCACGATATGGTTAACCACCACTTACTCATTAATATTCTCAAAAACCTTTATCTAGACACATTGGCTATTCAATGGTTCCAATCATACCTAGACAACAAGCAGCAGGCTGTCCTATGGGAGAACAACTTATCCTCCCACCTCCCAATTGTCCTTTGCATCCCTCAAGGCTCTATATTAGGCCCCCTCCTATTCTCTGTTTTTATAAATGACCTATATTCTGTTATACCTCAAGCTGCTTGTATCTAATACGCAGATTATTCCATGTTAATATGCTCTGCCACCTTACCATCTGTCCTACAGTCCATAACCCAAAATGCATTTAACACAGGCGAGAAATGGCTTTTACATCGATGCTTCATTCTGAATCCCAAAAAAACAAAACTGCTACTATTTACTCCCACCCGTAGGGCCTCCCCATTTAAAATTACTATCACATCTAGCAATGGCACTATTATATCTCCTGATTGTACTACTAAACTTTTTGGGGTTCTAATTGACAACAACCTTACTTTTGATTCTCATATTAATAATACTATAAAAAAAGTCAACATAAAATTAGGATCCCTATACAGGATTAAATCCTTTTTGACTCCACTAGCCAGAACCACCATAGCCCGCCCCCAGTTAATCTCTACCCTTCTCTATGCCTCCCCTATATATACAAAACTATGTAAAAACAACATCAACAAGCTAGCTATCTCCTACAATAATGTTGCCAGATTTGCGCTGGGTCTGCCTTCAGAACCCATCATTGTGATAATCTTAAACAGCTAGGATGGCTAGAACTGCCAAATACAATACTATTTAACCAGTTAACAGTTACCCACAAGATCCTGTACCAACCTACTAACACACCTATACTTACTAACCTAATCACCCCCTATAACAACCTCAAGACCCTACGCTCAGCAAATAAACTACTTGTTCAAATAGGTAAAGCTAACAACTTGGCTGGTGACTCCTTGTTTGCCAATATAGTGGGGAAAACCTAGAACCCCCCCCCCCTCAAAAGATCTAACCTCCATTACCTCTACAACATTATGTAAAAGCAAATTGAAGTCATACCTTAAATCACAATGGCTATGCCATGGTTCTAACCCTGATTAACTACCTCAATTTTCTTAAAGTATTTATCTCCATACCTGTATAAACTAGTTTCTTTTCTGTTACCTACTAGAGAGAGTATATAGCTACCTACTTTTCTGTTAACGACTCTTCTGTTAACAAAAAAAAAATGTATACTCTTATATTAAATTTTTATTAGGAAAATTTTTTGAATGGCTAACCATAGCTGAAATGTACCATGATCCTGTTTACAGAAATGCAACAAAATGTAATGAATGAGATGAGTGTCTGTAAATTTAGCTGTATTTGTAAATGTCTTATATTATAAAAGATATTGTTTTTTTTTTTTTTTTTTGGAGCTTTTCTCCCTGGACCTCCACTGAAAATGGACATATATCCAGTTGGACTAGCCCGGTTAACAAATGTAAAATAAATAAAAATAAAATAAAAATTATTCTAGCAACATTCTAAGTATATAAAAGAAATAGTTAAAATATTTCCTGATTTTGGGTCATTGTCTCTGATTCCTTGGCTAAGAAGTTGAGAGGGCAGAAGAAAGTTGCACTACATAATTCTGACAGTAGCAAGCTAATACCCATTTCTGGGCCATTATTTATGTATTAATTCATTTACTTGATTTCAAGAAGAGATGTACAGTCATGTAAGTGGTTGTAATTGATGGTCACATCTATGTGTATATGTGTGTGTGTGTGTGTGTGTGTGTGTGTGTGAGAGCACGTGTGTGTAAATACTTGGTTCCTGCATCCCAGAGTAGTTATGGAGTAAAGGAAGGAGTCAGCTGTTGCAAAGAGGACTATCATCGGTTTACCTTTATAATGCCGATCTCAATATGGTCGACCCCGCTTCCGCAAACACCGAAATGCAAACGTCCCAAACGACAAAAACTATATATGTAAACGGCTAAATCTCACCCCGTTTTTGACCCATGGTAGCACTGGTGTGGAGGTGTGGCGTGGCTGGGAATGTCAAATGTCGACATTTATTCGACCTTTAAAAAGTTTTGCGGTTTTGAGTTCGTGGAAATGGTTTGACGAACTGGTCGGTCGATCATATGTGATCGACGATATGAAGGTAAACCACTATCATCATCATATATGAGTCATGTTTTTGGGTACAATCTTTGGTGTTCTTATTTTGTTAATTGTTGACAGTGTGTTTATTATTTGGTTATGAATAAACTGGACAACTTGATGTCTACAAGCATAATGTTAATATTTTAACCTTGTGTAAATGGTTTGTCTGTATGACCTTTTTACTCTTTGGTTTGGATGAGGTATTTGGTAAGGCAGTATCCTGCTATATAAATCACTTAAAGATACAAACCTTTATTGTATTCTTGGAGGCATACTTCCAGAATGTACAGCATTTTTTACTGTTCTTTATCCCTACTTGTAAGTTGTTTACTGAGATGCATAAATGGGATTGTTATTATTTTTCCCAGTGCTGCTGCTGTCAGCTCTGTTAAACTATTACAGAATTGCTGTGTGCCTCTCCTGAATGGGAAAACTTCTCTGCAGCATACTTGATGCCTGTAATTCTGGATTACAAGAGTGTTAATCAATTAATTTCAAGTGGCTTCTGAGCCAGTTCTGAGTTGCAGAGGCATAAAGTCCTGACTAGAACACAGGCAATATAAGTTCAATTAATGGTTCAGGCACCTCTAGACACTGCTGACTTGCCCATATTGAGGGAAGAAGACAGCTCTGACTCACTACAAGGGTGACACCTAGCAAGAAGAGTAGGAACTACACAGTGGATTTCAAGCTGGATGAGCCCATGCTGCTACTCTGCTTTAAAGCACTAAGAAGCCCAGGGGGAACTTGGTGCGTGAAGGCATGATACAAATGATAGAAACTGCTTGGCATAGATGTAAAGCTGAGAATGGGGGTACTCCCATAGCTGGACAGTAAGCCACACTCAAGACCAGCAGGCTGGCCTGTTCCTAGTCCCTGATTCTCACTGGGGAACTGTAAGTCAGTTGAGTTTCCTTGACAGAAATTAATGAGTTGTAGGGTTCTCTCTTATCTAAGAATTCCTGGCTCCCATCATTCTAGAATAAACAGACAAATAAGGAATGTACCTGTAGATATGAAAAAGCTATTAATTACTTCTGTTAGTGGTTCATACTAGACATTTAGTCTGCAGACTGTTACATTCTTAGCCAATAACCAGTGGTCAGAATCAAACCCTGTACTTTGCATCACTGAGGTAAACACCTTAACCATATGCTAACCTCAGAAAAAGCATGACAAATGGAGGACATTGCCCTTGTAGTAATACTCATGTGTGAAACACACAGTCACTTTTCAGGGACAACCCAGGATCAATGCCTGGTTAAGCGGCTTGCTCAAGGCACAGTGCAGAAAGGACAGTAAGAATCAAGCCTTGTACCACCGGAGATACAGCTTTCATCTTTAACCCACTGTTCCAACCACCAGACTTAATGCCAAAAAGCATGCAGGTTATGTTTCTTAAGTTTAGAAGCATTTAACAAAACTGCAATAAGTTAAAAGATTGCAGTGAGTGAGCATTTATCTGTCAAGAAAGTCTGGAAAATAGATAATATTCTATTATACACCTAAATGAATAAGAGGAGTAGAGTCAGTAAGCAAAATAGTTTATTGGTTACTATAATACAAAATAAACAATGATACATAGAAAAATAATGATTTTCATTATGCTAGTCCCCTAAAATTAGAGAGACTTAACAAAGGACAGCTGTTCTAATGAAATGCACTTTTTGTGTCTGCTTTGAAAAACAAATCTGTAGGTTGTTGAAAGCTGAGCATGACCTTAGTGGTATTTTAAAACAGGGAATTTTATGCTCTAGAAGAGTTAACATGGATGATCAATTAATAAGAGGTCATTTCTGAGATATCAGTTTCAAGTTTAAACACATTATGAATTTAGTCACAGCCTAGAGGAACATACCCATGAGGTAAACGTAGCATTTCCCCATGTCATACAATATGAAATGCAAACAAATGGATTGCAGTGTGATATCACAGCCTTTGTAATGAAGTATCATATATGTTGCATAGAGATGCTGGTGTTAATGTCCTTTTCACAATGAAAACAGTGGGATTAATAAGACTAACAGTGATGAAGATCTATCCTTCCAATTGCTAGAGCAGATATTACTGTATTAAAAGCTGAATATTCTTCAGGGCTGGCCAGTAAAGATATTCTTGTAGTTGGAGATTCAGTTATTAGAGGAACTGATACTTATATTTACAGAGATGATAATGAACATCAAATAGTGTTATGCTTACCAAGAGCAAAAATAGAAGATGTGAAACAAGCCTTGGAATGCCTTAATGCAAGGAAGTATGGCTCTGTTTTTATTCGTGTTTGTACAAATGATGTCACCAACAAGGATTCTCTGACTGTTAGCAGGGAACTGGCAGCCCTCTTAGATAGTATTGCTTGTACTGGTGTTAGGACATATTATTCACAAATCACCTATAGAAAGGATAGTCAGGTCACTGTGAATGAAAAGATTATTTGGGTAAATACCTACATGGAAAAAAATGTCCTGTTTTAAAAAATGGAATGTGTAGAGCATCCAAGCCTTGTTTTGGGCACACATGTTTAGACAGGATGGTGTGCATTTGTCTCGATCAGGGAAGAGAATTTTTGCAGCAGATATTTTGCAGTATTTGACAAACAGTAGGCAGGCCCCAGGATTCATGAAGCTTGGCGCAAGGACAGCGTTAGCCTTGCGCCAACCATGCAGCATAGAGATGGCGCAGCAGCACCACATGCATATTAATGAAGGCGCGCTGCCATTATGGCCACGTGCATAGGAAACGTATACGAGTGCAGGGGGCATGTCCAAGCACTGCACGGAGGCGTGAACATGTCGGCTGCATACGCGCAACCTAAAATGCTGACTAGTACAGCCTGCCTCTAATAGTAATCACTCCTGTCAGTGTCCGTGGATACTGAAATGTATGCAAAGCATATAAGATATCATTGCAAACACTACAATAAGAAGTAAACACAAAGGCACGTAGCTGAATATTGAGTCCCCATCCCTCGAACAAAGATATTTAAAACCCCGTGCCCGTATTCCATTGTATTGTCGCTAGTTATACCAAGTGGAAGCGAAACACATCGTGTTAGCATGCCGCCAATTGCCAAGCCCAGCCCAATGGTTTGGGTTACCACCTGTCCTACATTGTGAGGGACAGTCCCCCTTTAGGCAGGTGTGTCCATACAAAAACTATAATAAATGTGAAATGTCCTGCGATAGTAGGAGATAATTATGTCCCATATGTTATGTAATAGTCCCATACAGTATGTATGTCCATATATAAAATACCTATATGTTACAAGAAACAGAATAAGCAAGTAAACGAAACAGAATAAGCAACTACACCGCTACAACAATAAAAGCTTATATGTAGGCATAAAACTAAAGTACTATCCTTTGTAATGACCATGGGTATGTGTTAGCCTGTAAACTCAGATGTGTGCCATGAAAATGTCCCATCCAGGTCATATGAAAAGGTGGCAACCCTACTAATGGTCAGAGCATTCGCCCAATATCTGCCCATTTGCGGTCCAAGTCATCCTTGTCAGGATGGCCCATAGATGGACAGATATTACCCGGGTCTACCTGCCATGTCATGAAAGATAAGTATTTGCGTGTACTTATGTGCGTGAAGTACAGCATGTGGATGATCTGAAATGTTAGTGTAGACCTCACGACCATATTGGACCCAGAGATATGTAGTGTACGCAATGTGTTCTGTTGACTGTGCCATGGGCCATCAACTAGAGAAGAGATGAATGTTGTCTGTGGAATATGGGGTGGGGGGTGACAGGTAATCTAATA